>NC_034592.1:9085757-9107818 GCF_900095145.1 Mus pahari | reverse complement strand
GGACTATCCAGAGACTACCCCATCCTGGGGTCCATCCCATCATCAGCCACCAAACCCAGATACTATTGCACATGCCAGCAAGATTCTGCTGAAGGGATCCTGATATTGCTGCCTCTTGTGAGGCTATGCCAGTGCCTGGCAAACACAGAAGTGGATGTTCACAGTCAGCTATTGGATGGAACACAGGGTCACCAATGGAGGAGCTAGAGAAAGCACCCAAGGAGCTGAAGGAGGCTGCAACCCTGTAGGTGGGACAACAATATGAACTAACCAGTACCCCCTGAGCTCGAGTCTCTAGCTGTAGATGTAGCAGAAGATGGCCTAATCGGCCATCATTGGGAAGAGAGGCCCCTTGGTCTTGCAAACTTTATATGACCCAGTATAGGGGAATGCCAGGGCTAAGAAGTGGGAGTGGGTCAGTAGGGGACCAGGGGTGGAGGAAGGGTATAGTGAACTTTCGGGATAGCATTTGAAATGTAAAGAAAATATCTAATAAAAAAAAGAAAGAAAAAAGACACTTTGTGTCTTTCAGTCTATCTGGCTATTGAAAAAAAAATGGATCCCAAAGAAATGGGGCTCATCCGGAGGGATCTCATAAGGATGAAAGAAAAGCAGCAGTCAGCAGTCAGTGTGGTGACTTGTCTCCCTGAAAGAGTTTTCACTCAGTTCTACTTGATAAGACTGAAAGGCAGACAGTGGGTGGGTTAATAGTGTCCAGGACCACATCGTGACCTGGACTGCCTATATGCTCATATCCTTGCTCCTCTATTTAAACTTTAGTATTCCTTCATGACCATGAAGAAGGACTTGAGGGTTTGGTGGATCTCATTGACCTTCTTCCCAACTAGACCACATTGAATAAATGTCCTTTTCTGTTTCCTGCTTTTTTTGGCTCTTTTAATTGAGCTATTTAGGACAGATTACTGAAACTGACTTGAAGCACAAGGTATGACCCCACCAAGTTTATGTTACAAATCTTATTCATTTAAAATATGCTGATATAGGCATGTGTTTAGGGGGTTTATGGCTTCTAGTTGGTCAGCCAGCTTTGTCATTACATAAAATACCCATATCTTTGTAAGTACTTCTATCTTTAAAAAAATCTTTTTGAGACAGAGACTTATTATGTTGCCCAGTCTGGCCTGGAACTTGCTATGTAGACTGCCCTTGAAATCACAGAGATCGGCTTGTCTCTGGGGTGCTGGGATTAAAGGCATATATCACGAGTTTTTAACTCTATATGATGGGGATCAAGGAACAATTTAGAAGCATTAGGCCTCTCCTTCCATCACTTGAATCCCAATATGTCATATTGCCTGATACTAATAGAATCACATTGTATGTATCTGCACACGTTAGTGTGTATGCAGGTGTGTGTGTGTGCATATGTGTGTACATATATATGTGTGAACCTATGTATGGAAGACAGAAAACAACCTTAGCAGTCATTCCTAAGTCACTGTTCACTTTGTTGTTTTTGTTTGTTTGTTTTTGTTTTCTTTGTTTGGGGGTCATTTGTTTGCTTGTGTTTGTCTTTGATTTTGCTTTTTGGCAACAGGGTTTCTCATTGGCCTGTAGCTCACCAGCCTAGGATGACTGGCCAATGATGTACAGGGATGTACCATTCTCTGTCTCCCCAGCTCTGGGATTACAAGTGTTTACTCCCATGTCTATCTTTTTATTTGCCTCTGTGACAAGCATTTTATTAACAGTTTAGCTCCCACATTAATGTTATCAGTTTCCTGATCATCATTAATCTTCTTATCAGCTTGCTGATCATTTTCCTTTCTTTCTACTTGCACCTTTATCTCTGAGCTTCGTCTCTAGTATTATAACTACAGCTTGCCCTTCATCAAATCTACCAATTGCTATCCATGTTTTGAGTAGGTCTTGACTGCCTCCAATCTCTAAGTGTGCCCATCTGTCAGCTACACATGGGCTTGTGGTTTTGATATGTGTTTCTTGCCTGCTTGGTGACTGAGGACCAGCTCTCTCCACCTGAGAAACCTGGCAAACTTCTCTGAAGTCCACAAGCCAACATATCTACAATGAGGTCAGAATCCCTCTTCATTCTGAATTCCTTGGAATACTTTTCCTAGCCTGTAGATGGTGGTGTTCTCACCGCATCACCAAGGCAGCTCTTTCCAGTTTTGCCTCAGTAAGCAAATAGCTACTGTGCACATTACTGCATTGTTGTCTCATGCTTGGGCACAGAGGGCTGTATAGCCTCCTGAGGCTCTTTTTCACAAAACCCACTCCCTACATTTCCAGCTTCTCTAGCAGAACTGACTTCAGGTTCTGATACCTCACAACAAAGTAACTGATGCTTTATAATTAGGTTTTGACATTCATGCACTGTGAAAACTAAGTTGTTTATATTTTCAATTTTAACATCTCCAGAAGACATCACATAAAGAGGAGCAGTTATTCTGTAGTCCTTTATTGCCATGGGCAAACACTAATGTACTTTTAATCTCTATAAATCAACTGAACCCCTGTAGACTGCCATATCCTCCTTTCCCTTTATTTAAATTTGTTTTACTTTCTGTCTCTCTTTGTCCTTTTATAGTATTTTTTTAGTGTGGTATTATGTATTTTGCAGCTTCTGTAATCACTATCTGTTGGAAGGTTAATTCAGCATAAACATCTGTTATTGGGATCATAATTACTATGTAACCTTGTAAATCGTTTTGTTACAATGTAATTTGCATGTCATGACACATTTTCATTTAAAGTATACAATTCAGTATTTTGCTATATTTCACAGAGTTATACAGCCAACACCACAAGCATTTTTCAATTTTAATATCTCCAGAAAGAGAAGTCATTCCCACAATCCTTCATTGCCATAAGAAAACACTAATATGCTTTTTATCTCTATAAATCAGTTTGAGAAATTTCATATAATGGGATAATGCCTCACGCAGTCTTTTGTAATTGTCTTCTCTAATTTAGCATAAGGTTTTCAAGGTTAATTATATGAAAAGATGTGTTTACATTTCTCTCGGTTCTATACCTAGGCCTGCAATTGCTGAGCCATATGGTAACTCTGTGTTTGGCATTATCAGTTTGATAAATCCCCAGCAGTTTTAGGAAGTAGCTACCTTATTGCTACACATCTTCATTAGTAGTGTGTAAGGTCTCAGTTTCCACCTCCTCACCAACAGCTATTAGTGCCCATCTTTTCTTGTATGAGAGCCATCTTTGTGGATGCTAAATGAACTAACTTCATGGGTTTGGTTCACATTTCTGTCATGAGGAATAATGTTGATCACCTTTTTATGTGCTTACCAATTACATGTATTTTTTTGTCTGGTATATATTTGTTATTTTTAAGCAAGTTGTTTCCCTTATTTCTGGGTTGTAAGTGTTCACCATACATTCTGGATATAAGTCAAACACAATAGGCACATATTCTCATATACAAAAATTTTTGCTTTCTTTTGCTAAAAGTGTGTGTGTGTGTGTGTGTGTGTGTGTGTGTGTGTGTGTGTGTGGTGTTCATGCAGCTGCCCATAGTGTCCAGAGAATATCACCCATACTCTGGAACTGGAGTTACAGGTAGTTGTGAGCCACCTGGCATGGGTGCTAAGACCTGAACTCTGTTGCTCTAAAAAAGCAGCAAGTGTTCTGGACTGCTGAGTCATCTCCCTAGCATCTCTTTCACTTTCTCAATGGCATAATTTGTAATTTTTTTTTAATCTTTCTCATTTGACGGAAACCCAACCCATTTTTAAAAATCTTTTTTTTTAATCACTTTTGGCTTGCATATAAAAATTCACACTTAGAAATATTTATATCTATATTTCCTTCTAAGACTTGTATAGCTTTGAACCTTTCCATTTGTTCCAGAGTTTAATGTTTTATACAGTATGCACAATGTTTTTATCTTGAAACTAACAATAATATCTTAACCAATAATAACATAACTAATTAATAATAATAATAATAATAATAATAATAATAATAATAATAATAATAATATCATTATTCCAGACATTGCTACCTAACTGTTTTAGCACCATTAGTCAATATACTATTTTTCCCCCATTAAACTATCCTCATACCATTAAGAATTGATCATAAATGTCTGGATTTCTCTTGGAGATCCTCAATTTTATTCAGTTAACCTACAGTCTATCACTGCATCTCCAATACGCTTTAGGGTGGTATACTGGCTGGTTTTGTGTGTCAACTTGACACAAGCTGGAGTTATCACAGGGAAAGGAGCTTCAGTTGAGGAAATGCCTCCATGAGATCCAGCTGTAAGGCATTTTCTCAATTAGTGATCAAGGGTGGAGGACCCATTGTGGGTGGTGCCATCTCTGAGCTGGTAGTCTTGGGTNCTATAAGAAAGCAAGCTGAGCAAGCCAGGGGAAGCAAGCCAGTAAGAAACATCCTTCCATGACCTCTGCAACAGCTCCTGCTTCCTGACCTGCTTGAGTTCCAGTTCTGACCTCCTTTAGTGATGACCAGCAGTTTGGAGGTGTAAGCTGAATAAACCCTGTCCTCCCCAGCTTGCTTCTTGGTTATGATGTTTGTGCAGGAATAGAAACCTTGACTAAGACTGGTGATACAGTCCTTGTAGCAAGTTAATGAAAGTCTTCTACATGTATTCTTCTTTTTAAAAATAGTTTAGATATTCTAGACCTCTTGCATGTTTATATAAGTTGTATGGTGATCTTGTAAATACTACAGAGAACACAGAGCTTTGAACATGCTTGCCCCAAATCTGCAGATTAGGCTGCACTTTAAGACTCAAGGTCTACGAGCAAGGTTACATTAGCACAGCTCTGTGGTGTCCTTTAATGGTTTATAATGTGTATTTTTAAAGTGTGGTGTTTTGACATTTTGGGGCTAAATTAGTTTGTGAATAATTTAATATTTTAAACAAAAGTGGTTTTATTGATTTCATTGGAGGACTAGCCACAGCTGGTTCATGGAAATAAACATGATTTGTATACTGACCTCATACCTTCATGCTTGCTGACCAGGTTCATTTTTTTCTCATGGTGTTTTCCCTACAGATTGCCTTTCAGGAGACTCACTATGCAGCATCGCCTTATCCATGAATTAAAAAAAAAAAAAAAACAACCTTTTTTTCTTCCTAGTTTTCTTGCCTACCTGCTCTGGCTAGAGCCTCAAGCACAACTTTGAATGGAAGTGCTCTTGGTTAATACTATTGTGCATTCCCGATCATCGGGACGTATTCTATGGATATCTGCTAGGTCTAGTGGGTTAATACTACTTCTTTGCTGCTCTTCTATTTTGCTGTTCTTATTCATCACCAGAAGCACTGATGTCTGAAATCTCCAAACGTAAAATTAAGTTGAATATCGCTTCTACGACTTCCAAAAGCAAACATACAGAATCTAAGGAGTCCTGCTCCTGATGAAAACCACTCAGGCATCGCCGCAGACAATAAGGAAAGCTTTATTTGGAAGGGCTTGTGGGGGCAGCATGCTGATCCATGCTTACCTGGTGCCCAGTCCTGGTGCGTTGCAGACACTGCAAAGCGTCTTGCCCCTGGGCAGTTTTACCTTCATCCCTGTCTGCCCCTGGGCAGTTTTGCCTTCATCCCCGTCTGTGCTCTTGTAGATATATCCTATATCCTCCTTGAGATTTCCTACTCAGAAGACCTTGAAGGCCTTTCCTTATCACCAGCTCAGCAGCATTAGTCCATTGCTAGTCCTTCTTTCAGCGCGGAGACCCTAGATCTTTGAGGGTCTTTTGCTCAGACTTCCCTATGCAGCGAGTCAATACCACTTGTGCTGATCCATCTGACCTCGATTCCTAGTGTCACCCATGAGGGAAAACTGTGGGACGCCAGTGCTTTCCTGGTGCTCGCTTCCGATTACCTCCTAATCATTCATGGTGATTAAAGCCCTGGCTGTGTTTTTGGCTTAGTCATCGACGCTTATGCTTGGCAGTTATGCCTGTTCCGGATCAAGCTCTACTCCTGAAACTATGCTTTATTAACACATACTTTTAAATTATTTTTATTTTATGAAGTCTAAAAATCGAAAGAAATTGACTGAAAAGAATAAATTTTGCCATTGCACACAACACAGATTTATAAATATATATTAATTTTTATCATTACTGCTTTCCATTTGAAAATAAAATTGAAAACTTTATGTATATTAAGTGGAAGCTTCCTGGTTTTCCTTCATAGTCTTCTTCCCTCACCAAGTGAATCTGATGTACACTATTCAGTGTGTTCTCTACTTTTGTTTCATTTGTATGCATCTACCAGTAATATGTATTCTTTAAGTGTGGTTGTATACAACTGAGTTTCAAGCACTCTGAAGACTGAGGCAGGAGGATTGTTTGAGCCTTAATGTTTGAGAGCAGCCTAGGAGTATAGCAAGAACCTATCTTAACAATAAACATTGTATTAAAGTAGTCATTTGTCCCTTGGCCTGCTGCAACAGGTCTGTTTATATAGCAAATTGCCCAAAACAGTCAATTTTCATCAGCACATAATTTTAGCTAGGTGACCCCCTCCCCTTGCTTAAATCATTTCCCACAGCATCCTTATCTTATGCCTAAAACAACAGAGAACCCAATATAAGGTGGCATCATTGTGGACATGGTTCTGAGCAAGGGCTGACAATTTTGTTGGATCTTTATGAAAGGGCAGGCTCAAAAAATTAAAACTCAGATCAGTTTTCAGAGTTTTTCCATAGCAGTGGACTTGTGACATCTCCTAACACATCTAGGATTCCCATTGCAAAGAGGCAACACCATTAGTAGAAACCAGCTGAAAAGTTGGTTGCTGTATTTCTACCCATTTCCTAAAGCTTATAAGGTGTTGGAGAAGCGAGGACGGCCTTTGAGAGAATCTGTACCAACAAGCTCGTGAAGTAAAATATGAGACTCCGTGTCCTAAGATAAACAATTGACCAAACCAGGACTAATACTCAAATCTTCTGATGTCACCACTTTCTATACTAATTAGTGGTTATTGAACTGGGCACTGGGGGGGATATCCCTGGAATCATCTAAGGAAGTTGATCTCTGGGCATCTACTCCCTTTCACCCAGGGTGCCTTAAATTTCAGTAATCAGGACCAGTGTCTTAGACTGCTATTTGTCAATGTGGGGTGCAGTGGCTAAGTGAACATATTTCAGCAGGATTTTACACAAACTGTTCTTTGTAGGCTGTTTTCTTCCATTTCCTTCCAATCAGCAAAATGTCAAATATTTCTGCTAACCTTAATTGATGATGTCAACCAAACACTCAGATATTTTTGGTCCAAACTAGCAGCAATATTAATAACATCTTTTCATCAGTTTACATATTATGGTAAAATAGGTAACATAGAAGCGTTTACTATATAACAAAAGTTGTGGGGCTAATACATTAATATGTAATATGTGCATCTTTTATTCCCCTTTATATCATTCATAATCATGCCTGAGTTGTTAGTCCAAACAAAATTCTATTTGTTTAGCACTGTTAGAACTCAGATACTAATTAGTAAGACTATTCACTAAATCTAGAGTGTAATTCTGAACACTGCAGTGAAGCTGAAAGCTAAAACAGTCATAAACATGTTACCTACACTTACTTGCCTGATAGGAGAATCCTGGTGACAGTTGTTAGATATTTGCTATTAACATAGAAACTGACCATACAAAGTTTCAGCAATAAAAGGGATTCATTTAAAGAGGGCTCAACTATCAGAAGCTTTAGTCACATCCTATGTAATATAATTTTAGTCTATTTAATTCTTCCTTATTAAGCATGCAAACCAATTGTCCTTAGTAATCATATGCACATAAGAATCTTAGAATTTTAAAATCTATTTATTTATATAAATTATAAATGTTATTTGTTATGTGTATATAAATTATATATAAATTTGTGTAAATTATAAATATTTGAAAACTTTTACTAGTCAAAGAAATTTTGGAATTACCCTTTTCCCTGTTTGCTATAACAGAAATAAGTGGTGACTCAACATTTTTAGCTTAAAATAATGTCTCTGAGTGGTCATTCTGTCAGATAGTTATTATATCTTTACACAGAGTTCTAAGAGACTGCTATATGAAGCATTCTTTCTCTGTTTCACGTAAAGTATGCTGAAGGTTGCTGTAAGCACATTTCTCCACAGATACAGGTAAGTTTTCCTTCTCTGGTTAAATTTCAAAAATATTAACATGACATGACTTTCGTGAGCTGTGCAAAATTCAGAGCCACACTTAGAGACCTTCAGTTATTCAGGTTCCATAGGTGTATTAGAGAAATAAACCTGTATATATATATATATATATATATATATATATATATATATATATTCCTGGCTCTTATTTCTAAAAGGTAGGAATGTACAACTGACCTGACAACTTTGTATAAAATTTACTAGTGATTTTCACAATTTTTTTTCTCTCCTTTGGGGAAATGATAAGATCATCCTTCTATGTCCTCATAAGTTAGGAATGATCATGTGACTTTTGACCAGAGCTGTAGGAGCCAGTGTATGCTTTGTCATCTTTTCTTTTCCATCAGTATCTATGCTAGTGATGAATGCTGACCAAAAGCATATGGGTGAGAGTCCAGATGATCCCTTTTTTTAAAATTATTTTATTAGATATTCTCTTCATTTACATTTCAAATGCTATCCCGAATGTCCCCTCTACCCTCCCCCGCCCTGTTCCCTTGCCCACCCACTCCCACTTCTTGGCCCTGGCATTCCCCTGTACTGGGTCATATAAAGTTTGCAAGACCAAGGGGCCTCTCTTCCCAATGATGGCTGAGTACTCCATCTTCTGCTACATATGCAGCTAGAGACTCGAGCTCTGAGGGTACTGGTTAGTTCATATTGTTGTTCCACCTACAGGGTTGCAGCCCCCTTCAGCTCCTTGGGTACTTTCTCTAGCTCCTCCACTGGGGGCCCTGTGTTCCAGATGACCCTTGATTGACATAAGGCATGAGCGTGAAACACTCATTCTTGTTTTTAACCACAGAGATGCTAGAGTTGTTTGTTACCACATCAGGTTCTGCCTGTCTGATATACTTCCGTAAAATAGACATTTAGAGAAAACTTTATGAAGACAGTGTCCAAACAACAGACACTACCAGCACAGAGTCTCAGAGCACATAATCTTATACTCCAAGTAAACATCAAAAGATAAGTTACAAGAAATCATGATCCCTGACACTTGCAGCTCCTCCTAAATGTATGGAAAAGACACAAAATCGTACCTCCTGCTCACAATGCTTATACCGTGTTAGCTAGAGCCTGGTGAATCCTGGCATGTCACTAGCTCTCACTGATGACTATCTTAGGAAATAACCCAGAAAGTCATTGCAGGATTGGAATGCTCAGTAGACCTGTCTCTATGAGACTATGGAACTCAGTATGAAGTTCTCCCAGGTGGCTCTCATCTTGGGCAGGCTCTAAGGCATGTAACTGTGTTTCTCACTCTGTCAGTTCTTAGCAAGCTCTGCTATGATCCTGGCAACGGTATGAAACTACAAAGTCATATCTGGGGACCCACCTAAGTTATCAATTTATTTTGCTGCAAAACTTTTCTCTTTGTTTTATTTCTATATTAAACTGCTATGTTTTAATTTATAAACTATTTTTGCTACTTTGTTTTCCTATAGGTATCACTACAAACTCCTTCAAGTGGTGTGTGCTAGGAGTGAGTATACATTCTAGAAGTGATTTATGGAGGTGTTTTCAAGATTCTACTTTATGAATTTCTTACTATAATAAAACAAGATCAGTCATTAGCATGGCTCTTTCATTGTAATTTGGCTTATTTTGGGAGGATGTCATTCTCTCTATATTTTAAAACTTCTTATCAGTGAACAGTACATTGAAAGTATTTTAACTTATATATAGCCTTTAGATTTTAAATGTTTCAAAGTATAATGTAGGATGTTTCAAAAATTGCCTCCTTTTCTCATTATATGTATATATGCTTATTTAGCTCTCTTGCCGTTTAGATACATCAGGAATTAATTGATGGAAATCTACCTTGACAATATGAGGAATCAGCTGAAGTCACAACCTACTTTCTGAAGGATAGGTTCAAATGATCTCTGTGATTGTTAATGAGCCTTCATAGAAAGTCATGCTTGATGATGGAATGTAATTATGTTAATGTTATTATTGCTATACACATTTCCTGTAACTCCACTTCAGGGCTTATTTTTAGAAATTTATAAGTCATGAAACAAAAATTGTCCTCTGAATGGCTGTGGTGGGATTATAGCACTTAAAACACCATCTTGTGGTACATGGAGGAACCAGCATCAGATTTTCAAAGAGATGCAAATTAGGTCTCAACATTTAAATAAGTGTTTTAAATCTTACGGAACACGGAGACAATTAGATCTGTATTTGTTGTAGAGGAATGTAGGCTTTAAAGGAAGGATAACACTCAGCTAGAATCATTTCAAAATATTGGCAAAGGGGTTTTTGTGGAGAAAATATGAACAGGGAAGCAACGTGAGTGATCATAGCCCTGGTGAGATACAACTTGGGATAAGCCTTAAGTTACATAAGGACTCAGTTGAAGAGGGAAAGGTTTGCCTGAAGATGGGACATCACTGTGAGTTTAGAAGAGTACAAATACCACCTACTCACTGATGCACAAGAAAATGGGGAGAGGCAAAGCTATCGTGGGTCATGGGTACCACAGCAAAAAGGCCAGTCTTTTACTATGACATCCTGAAAAGTTTCAGGCAACAAAGTAGCATAAATGCATTTAAACTTTTGAATATTTAGCCTGGTGGTGGCCTCAATAGAAGTAAGAAGTATGAAAGAACCCAGCTGTGAGCAATGCCTGGAGAATAGGAAAATGGAGCTATGGAGGGGAACACCTAAGCTTGGAGCTGGGGAGGCAGAGAGGAAAGAAAAGGAAGGGAGGGGAGGAAAGGTTAGAGGAGGGGGGAGGACTTCTGAAAAGAAATGGTTGTATTTGAAGCACAATCCCAAAGTTCAAATGTCTTGTTACTTAGAAGTTATCTAGAATTTGCTTCCATTCAGGATAAAGATTTATTCTACAGGCTTAGAATTCTGAACTTAGAACAGTGCACCCTCAAGTCTGGGTGAATGGGAAAGGGCCCTCAGGACTAATCTCATATTGTATTTTAACTTTAAAGAAAACATAGATATAGTTGTCAGTCTCACCATCACCATACAAGAGTGTTTAGAGGGTATCAGTGTGAGTTAGGCATTGTTTTAAAGTTTGCATGTGTGATGCATATCCTTGATTGTTGACTTGATTGGACTGAGACCTGTATGGGAGAATGGCAAACATATACCTCTGGGTGTGTCTGTGATGGCACCCTCAGAGAGATGAGTTCTTCTTATCTCACCCTCTCCTTCTTTTCCCCCTCTTCCTACCCTCTTCTTCCTCGAAGTGATGAAGCAAAGTTTTAGTAAGCATGAGCTAACGTTTGTGTGACTATTATGAAAATCTAAAAAAAATATGCTCATATTTAATCTTGATTAGAGCTCTAATGCATACATACTATCATTCATTCCATTTAACAGATAGAGAAACTGAGTTACATAAAGATAAATCATTTTCTTAAGATTACACAGCTAGTAAACAAGAAAGGTGATAGTAATACAGGACACCAGGTTGCCCACTTTACACATGGCTGTCTCTAGTCACACAGCTCATGGACAATCCAGAACAAATGCCAGGATCTCCAATTGAGGACATGGAAATAGTATAAAAATTTTACTGTTGGGGCCTTTCAGCTCTTGGTTGCCACTGAACCACCTGCAGTTATCTACCAAGCCTACTTTACTGTTTATACTAATCACTGTCCTTCAAAGCCCAGCCCCCTGCAGGCACTAAAATAGTCAGTAACCTTCGGATCCACCAGAGCTGCTCTGCTGTCTCCACTGCCTACTGAGAAGATCAAGATCGTTTGATGTCCCAGAAGACAACATCCTTTGGACCCGCCCACAGACATTCACCTGTTCCTTCAAAGACTGGGCTTGGGAACTGGGGTTTTTAACCCATGCTATATAAGCTGAGTTCCTTCAGTAAATTTTGAGCCTCCATCAGAATATATTTGTCCTGGCTTCCAAATTTCTCTCACACATTCCATTTCAGCCCAGTCTGCCTCTCAGGATGAACCCAGACCGGATTAAAGTGAGTTTTGCTGCAGGCAGAAACTCACATTTTACAATGAAGCACAAAAAGCATGTCTATCTGGATTAGGGCTTAGCTATGGTGAATGGTCTGAGTCAGTAGAAAAAAAATGGTACATTCCTCTAAGAGGATAGGGCCTTTGATGATGATAGTTAAACTGAGATGAAGACCCCTTTCAGGAGTTTTAGTGGCCCCAAAAGATAGCATATCGGAGACTTGCCTGGGTTGGACTTGGGTCTGGAAGTGACAAGATGGCTAAGGACATCTCTCAGAGGCTAGATTACTAATGTGTCACTGTCTGGAACCTGACCGAACCTAGAGAGGCAACAGGCAATGCTGATACATTAGGCCTACATAAATCATATTTTTAAAAAGAATTTATTTTGGTTTGAACATAAAAAGAGTTCTTTGACGCCATGGTTAATTGGCTCTGTGTACTTGTGCAGACAATCAATGTGGCACGTATGGGTAGCAAGGAACTCCCTCATTTTATGTAGACAGGAAGAAGAGAAAGAGACAGGAAGAAATCAAGAGCAAGTGAAGTGCACAGACAGCTTGCATCCGCACTTTCTCGAAAAAGTTCCCCTTCCTTGACCCCAGGCTCTCTCCTACAGCAAGCTTGGTGGGGTGTGCAGGCAGCTCGCCTCTGCGCTTTCCCACACAAGTTCTACTTTCCCCAACCCCTGCTTCCTCCTGAAGTAAGCATGAGGCTTCCTCCCCCTCCCTGGCCACTCTGAGGGAACTCGAGGAGCCACAGGTGCCAGCTTGAGTAAGATGGATGACAGCCTTTCTGGCCTCTGTGTCTCTGAGGCTAGCTCTCTCCCTGATAACTTAGATGGGCACTTCCCAGGTGCAGGTAGTGCCTGTCCTTGGAAAAATGAGATTAGGTTCCCATGTTTGAATCATGGAAGGGAGGTGATAAGGGATCACAGACAGTTATGGCCGGTCATAAAACTAGTTCCTGATAGCCCCATAAAAATAATCCTTACAGTCATCTATTGGATGGAACACAGGGCCCCCAATGGAGGAGCTAGAGAAAGTACCCAAGGAGCTGAAGGGGTCTGCAACCCTGTAGGTGCAACAACAATATGAACTAACCAGTACCCCCTGAGCTCGTGTCTCTAGCTGCATATGTAGCAGAAGATGGCCTAGTCGGCCATCATTGGGAAGAGAAGCCCCTTGGTCTTGCAAACTTTATATGACCCAGCACAGGGGAAGGCCAGGGCCAAGAAGTGGGAGTGGGTGGGTCGGGGAGCAGGGGAGGGGAGAGGGTATAGGGAACTTTCGGGATAGCATTTGAAATGTAAATAAAGAAAATATCTAATTAAAAAAAAAAGATAATCCTTGGTCAGGAGCATCCTCCCACTCTCAGCCACGCAGTTCCGCCCACTAAATGGTGCTGTGTTTGAACTACGACTTGCCTCACCCACTTTCCCCCATCACCCGAAGTACTCAAAGAATCTCTAACTATACTATATATAAGTGCCAAGCCTTCCAAGCTCGTGGTCGCACTCCTGTCCTGTGCTGTGGGAAGGTTTCCGATCTGAGTCTGACTGGAAACAATAAAGAGACTCTTATGCACGACTGCATCGGACTCGGCAGCTCTTGGGCTCTCCTTGGTTTCCCGCAGAATCAGGGTATACATTTTGGGGACTTGTCCAGGATTCCCCAGCAGATCTCGGGAATCTGCAGTCCAGACAGTCTAAAGCTGGCAAGCGCGTGTGGTATCAGTGTTTATTGCTATCTGGCAAATATATATGTTTTAGGAAGTAACCACCATAGTGGATGCGCTGCGCAGTTACAGTAGTGACGGGCAGGAAATGGGTTCAGGGTGGATGAGGTTCCTGCCCATTGGTTGGAGGTATTCAAGGGAAGGCCTCGGCACAATCTGCTTTCGTATCCACCTCCCTTCCAGTCCTAGTGTTTGGATTTATTTTTGTTTCCAGTCATGACCTGGCTATTTCGTGAGTGTGGCTTTGTCAGTGGTGTTTCTGGTAGTCTTTAGCCTTGTGTCCTACTGGACGGTGACAGACGCAATGGAACAGATTAACTCTCACTCTATTCCTTCCCACCCCTTCACATCGTCTTGGCTTACTTTAAGGAAGTGAAAGCCGGAGCTCACAGTCTCTCAGTAAAGGAGAGCAAAGAAGAAAATGCAGCTCAGAGTGGCCCGCTTTCGGAGTAGGATGGCCAGCAGAGGGTGACTTAGCATCTCCCCGCGGTGCTAGCAGTGGAAAACGAAGTGTTCCAGAAGGCTCAAGGACATCCAGAACAATTCCCCTGCATTTTAGTCTGGAAAGATTTGGTTGCCAACCCACTAACACTACTTCCCTCCAGAAACCATGCCTGCTCTGATGGCAGAAGAACAAAAGCAGGAAGACTCCAACTCTTCAACGTCTCTCTATCCTATTCTGCAGGACAGCACACCACAAGTCATGTTCCTACGCCTTATACTCAGGTGCCACCTCTGACAGAGGCGGCAGCCCCTGCCTCGGTTGGGACCCCACCTCCGCCTGAGCCCCGTGTAGGGCCCATGCAGGTGGCCTTGGCCAGCAGGTCCTTCACACATGCACCCCCCACCAGAGTTCCTGCCTGTGCCCGAGAGTCCTGCACAGGCGATTCCACCCATGCTTTGGCCAGAGGGAATGGCACAGGTGCCTCTGCCTCAGCCATCTCCTGCCGGCGGGGCCTGCACAGGTGTATCTACCCCAAGGAATTCCTCCAGCAGAGCCAGAGGTCCCTGCACTGGCTTTAGTCCTGCCTCTATATTCACCAGGGGGAGTGCCCGAGGTTCCAATAGTGTTCACATCAGGGATAGAGGAAGGCCCGGGTCCAGGGGACCAGAAGCAGGCATGTCATGGCACCACCCCAGGCCACAGCATCAGAGGCAGATTCCACTATCTTACCCCTGAGAGCAACAGAGCCAGTTGGGCAGGGGAACCAATTCCATCATTATTGGCCCGTCACTGTCCCTACAATTGGAGAAGAGACAACCCTAAAGAGCTCATTGGTCTATTAGATACCATTCTTTTTACCCATCAATCCACTCCAGATGATTGACAGCAATTGTTGCAGATTCTCTTTACCACAGAGGAGAGGGAACACGTTATCCTGGAGGCCCGGAAGTATGTTCCAGGCGCCAATGGCACTCCAACCCAGAATCGAGCTGATACTGAAGAAGGGGTCCCTCTCAGGAGACCAGCTTGAGATTATAACATGGGGACAGGTAAGGAGCATCTTCAAGTCTGTCACCAGTCTCTAATGGCAGGTCTCGGGGCAGCGGCCAAACAGCTCACAAGTCTGGCTAAAGTTTATGATGTCAGGCAGAGAGATAATGAGAGCCCTACAGAGTTCCTCGAGAGGATTATGGGTGCTTTCCACCATTATACACACTTAGATCCCGAGGATATGGTGAACTCTGACACAGTGGCACTGGCATTTATAAATCAGTCACCACTGGACATTAGAAGGAAGCTACAAAAAACTAGGAAGACTAAGGGAACAGTCATTGAGAGATTGAGTAGGTGTGGTGGAGAAAGTGTACCATAACTGGGAGACTAAAGATGAAAAGGACAGGAAGATATTAAACGGAGATCTAGCAAAAATCCCCCTAGACAATGGTAACTTGGACAGAGAGAGAGAGAGGAGGTACCAGTTCCAGAATATCATAGAGGGGAGGGAACCAAATGAAAGCCACCAGTCAGAGCCTGGAGAAGGCCATCGACCAGCCTTAGGTAAGAACCAATGTGCCTATTGTAAGGAGAAAGGACACTGGGCCAGAGAGTGACCAAAGAAAAAGCTCAAAAGCAAAACTATGGTTCCTGAGGAAGAGGAAGACTGAGGGAGTCAGGGCTCAGACCCCCTCCCCAAGCCCAAGGTAAACCTTACAGTGGGGAGAAAGCCTCTGGACTTCCTGGTGGACACTGGAGCCCAACACTCGGTGCTCACGAAGGCTGAGGGCCATTGTCTAAAAAGATCTCCTGGGCCCAGGGGGCCACAGGTGCCAAGCAATGCTCGTGGACTACCCAAAGGACAGTGGGCTTGGGGACAGGACAAGTGTCTCACTCCTCTGTATGCACATACCCCTTGCTGGGAAGAGATTTACTAGGCAAAAATAAGAGTCCAGATTCAATTTGACCCTGGGAAAATCCAGCTGATGGACTGGAATGGCAATCCAATCCAGGTACTGACACTTGACCTGGCCTCTGAGACTAAGTATAGACTGTATGAGTCACCAGCAGGCCCCGAACAAGAGCTGAACGTCTGGCTGGCAGAGTTTCTCCAGGCAGGGGCAGAGACTAGAGGTATGGGGCTGGCAAAAAATTGACTCCCTGTATTTGTAGAGTTCAAGCCAGGAGCAGACTCAGTATGCCCCAGGAAGCACAGAAGGGGATCATTCCCCATATCTGGAAATTATTGGCCTTGGGAGTCCTTAGGCCATACGGGTTGGCCTGGAACATCCCATTATTGCCTGTGAAGAAGCCAAAGTCCGATGACTACTGCTCTGTCCAGGATCTATGGGAAGTTAACCACAGGGTGATGAACACATACCTGACAGTGCCTAACCCTTATATCCTGTTGAGCTCTCTACCTCCAGATCAGAAAAGGTATTCTGTTCTGGACCTAAAGGATGCTTTTTTCAGCTTGCCTTTGGCTCACAAGAGCCAGAAATACTTTGCCTTTGAGTGGCATGATCCTGAAAAAGGCATTAATGGACAACTCACCTGGGCCTGCCTGTCTCAAGGTTACAAGAACTCACCCACTACTTGTAATGAAGCTTTACATGAGGACCTGGGTGAGTACAGAGTCAATAATCCAGATGTAACTCTTGTTCAGTATGTAGATATCCTTTTAGTTGCAGCAGAAACCAAAGAAGAATGTAAGAAGCTGACCCAGAATCTCCTACAGGCTCTGGGGCACCTGAGATATTGAGCATCCGCCAACAAGGCATAGCTCTGTAAGACTGAGGTCACCTGTCTTGACTACATTCTGAAAGAGGGCCAGCAGTGGCTTTCCATAGCAAGAAAAGAGACTGTTCTCAGCATACGCTCACCCAGAGCTCAAGACAGATAAGAGAGCTCTTGAGGTCCACAGGCTTTTGCAGATTAAGGATTCCAGATTTTGCTGAAATAGCCAAACCTTTATATGAGGCCACCAGAGAGGCCAAAGACTTTGCTTGGACTCAAGATCATCCAAAGGTCTTTGAGAGAATAAAGTAGGCCTTATTGTCAGCTCCTGCTTTGGGGCCAACAGATATCTCAAAACCATTTCACCTGTATGTCAACGAATGGAAAGGAATAGCCAAAGGGGTCCTTTGGACTCAAACTTTGGGACCACTGAAATGGCCTGTGGCCTATCTGTCAAAAAAAATTAGACCCAGTGGCAGCATATCATTGCAGCTACGGCATTATTGGTTAAGGATGCAGATGAATTGACTTTGAGACAAAATTTAGCTGTGACTACCCTCCATGCAGTCAAAGAGGTATTCAAACAGCCACCAGACAGTGGCTCAGTAAGGCCCGCATGACTCACTATCAGACCCTACAAATCAATCCTGGCTGAGTAAGGCCAGCATGACTCACAATCAGACCCTACAAATCATCCTGGCTGAGTTACTTTCCAGTTGGACATAAGGCTTTGTCCAGCTAAACCAAACATTCAAATTATGAACCTATGAGGAACATGACAATTCAACACAGCACCTGGGGCACAACGTGTGGCCTCTGAGATACAGTAAAGCCTTCAGGAGGTAAGAAGTCCTTAGGTCATTTTGTGTGTGTGTACTAAAAAAAGAGCTGCCAAGTCTCTGGCTGGCCTCCCTTCCTTGTGTCCTGTAAGTGGTTTAGATTTATCTCCTATTCTTCCAGAGCTACAGGGATAATTGATAATGGACTGGTACTTTCAAAGTGAACTTTTTCCCTTGAGAAATTCATGATTCTATTATATGTCATTATAGAGAGAAAACACTAACACATCATATAAGTACCTATAGGAAGGAGCTTACAAATTCCACAGCATCATTTGCATGTGAGAGGTACACATGCTGGGGAAAGATGTGCTCACACTGATAGCCTCGTCTTTACAGTCCATCCTTGGTGGAAGGGGTAGTCTGACCTGACTTTGAAATCTGCCACTTCTCAGTCTTAGGTTGCATACCGCACTTTTTAAGGATAACCTCCCCATGCATAAACATGTCATGTGTACATATTTCTCATTTTAGCGGCTGCTGATGGAAATTGTATAAGAAAATGAAAAATCAAGAGTAAGAAAAAGCAATACAAATAATTGTCTAAGCCAGGTATGGTGGCACATGCCTATAATCCTAGCACCTGAGAGGCTGAGGCAGGGCCCTGAGTTCCAGGCAGTCTGAACTTCCCAGTGAGATCACTGATCATTAGGGACATAGGTCAGTTTTGTCCAGTGTATGGAAGACTACCAGAAAGCAGTGAGGTTCCACCTTGTCCCTTACAGTGCCAGTACTGGGGCAGCTCTATAATTGTGGTTCATAGCATCACTCAAGACTTCAGTCATAGCTTCTGATCCCCTCCCTAATCTCATCTAGGATCATCTACATAGAATACTGACACATTTTAAGCACCAAACTATGATCTGGGGACTGCCGCTCATTGCAGAGACACCATGGCTACATCACTTTGATCTGTTCTGCAGTCAGTCTTGGAAACCATGCCTGACCTTAGGTTATATAAGCCCATCTCTGTCTCAGAGGTAGTCTAAAATACTATCAGATTCAAGACATTCCAGGTTTGAGATTATTCCTGGGCTAGCCTGTGTGTTCTGTGGGGGAAAATAGCAGATTTCTCCAGAGGCAAGAGCTCTACAGAACTGAGGCTCAATCCCTGGTACTTAATGCATGCCGGGGAGAATACTGAGAGTGGGAGAATCAGACAGTGGGAGAATCAGACAGAGGGAGAATCAGACAGAGGGAGAATACTGACAGTGGGAGAATCTGACAGTGGGAGAATCAACTGACAGTGGGAGAATCAGACAGTGGGAGAATCAGACAGAGGGAGAATACTGACAGTGGGAGAATCAACTGACAGTGGGAGAATCAGACAGAGGGAGAATACCGACAGTGGGAGAATCAGACCGTGGGAGAATACTGACAGTGGGAGAATCAACTGACAGTGGGAGAATACTGACAGTGGGAGAATTAACTGACAGCAGGAGAATCTGACAGTGGGAGAATCAGACAGTAGGAGAATACTGACAGTGGGAGAATCAACTGACAGTGGGAGAATCTGACAGTGGGAGAATCAGACAGTGGATGAATACTGACAGTGGGAGAATACTGATAGGATGGGAGGGGAGGGAAAGGAGCTGAAAATGGGATTGAGGCTCATACTGTGGCTCTGCTGTTTGTGGATGATGTAAACTGGTCTCTCCTGCCCTCTTGAGAATGGGCCTCTCATTTCCCAGGGAGTTCTTTCTGACCTGGAAGTCAGGATGCCCCTGCTTTAGCCTCCTGTAGTGGCTATTCCTGGTTGTCAACTTGACTATATTTGAAATGAACTACAATCCAGAATTGGAAGGCTCACCAGTGAACCTAATCTGAAGACTGGGAGATAGAAGTTTCTGATCTGGANCTTGGTATGGAGATCTTGAGACACAGTGGTGATTGAATCCAGAAGATTAAGACAGGGAGATCTCCGAGTCCAAGATCATCTGGGATTAAAGGTGTGGTGGCACACACCTTTAATCTGGGCTACACCTTCTGCTGGGGACCATATAAGGACATTGGAAGAAAGGAGTCTGGCTCTTGCTCTTTCGCCTTCTTGCGGTGTGGGACTCAGCAACTGCTAGATCCTTGGACTTCCATTCACAGCTACTACTGAACCATTGTTGGGATTTGGACTGCAGACTGTAAGTCATCAATAAATTCCTTTACTATATAGAGACTATCTGCAAGTTCTGTGACTCTAGAGAACCCTGACTAATACACCTCCCAAACACTAGAATGTACCACCATGCCTTTTTTGGTTATTTTTACCTTGTAGATTCTGTCTACAGCCACTGAAATGAGGACAATGACCTTCTGCAGACTAGTCAAGTCGACTTTCCCGACTGTTTGAGCTGACCAGTGCTAACTAAAGTCAACCGGCTTGGTTATTTTATTCAGTACAATGTCACCCAGTCCTCAGCATCTCCCAAATGACCTGCCAGGCTCCATATTTCTACCCAACATCCTGTATATGGCTACTATCTGCTAACCATACAACAGACCTGTTGACACAATCTCCTAATGAAAAAGGTTAGCTCAGTAAGGGAGAGAAAATGAGCAAACCATACACATAGCCAAATGTATAATTTCAAATGATGACAAAGATTTTTAAAAAAGGCTGTATCTGATTACAGAGCACAATGGAGGGGGGATTTTGTGAGATCAAGAAGGGTCCCTGTAAAGGCAGTGGTTTGATGCTTGAGGGCAGACGCAAGAAGCCTGCATGCCTTCTGTGCAGACTGTGGTGCCTGTCCTTGTGAAGAGCCCCATGACCCTGAACTGCTCCCTCTGTTCCTCAGCAGTTCTGTACTTAGTGCGGCCTCTAGATTTCTGTTCTTCAGCCTTGAACTCTTCTACACCTGCTTCTGGCTCCCACTTTCTACCAGAAATCATCTCTATGATGTGTCCACTCACCCATACACTACAAAGTCAAATGCCAAGGGGCACTGCATAACTTTCCACTTTCAAGCACATTTTTCTTCAGTGTGGTGTGCTTGGTGCCGAACACAGCTGGAGACCTCCAAGCAAACTGCTCGCAGAGGAATAAAATGTCCAAATGGTTCCTAAATTAATTTGATTTCACACAGCAATCTGTTTTCCCTTCATTCTCCCATCTTGAAGCAGTTTAATTTATATGCCAATGAGCTTCCAAGCACAATAAGTTTGTGGTTGTGAACCCTGTGCCTTATCAGGATGCATGTGCTTCTCGCTGCATGCACTGTATCAAGGGTTAAGTTTACATATTTGCTTCAATAGAAACTCAGTCACTTGTATTGATTAGCAAGGGATGCAGAAAACCAGACTTCCTGGTTCAATTCCAAATGAATACAATGTGTTTACTTAGTTAATATTGATCATGTCACATCACTGTGTATAGGTTACACGTGTCACATGAGTGACAAATCACTGTGTGTAGGTTACATGTGTCACACTCTAAAGTTCTGTTGCATTCTAGAGCAACCTAATAGAGTTCCTACTGAGATTTCATTGAGGATTTAAAGAAGAGAAGGATTCAGTGAATACACGCACATTTCCTGGGATTTTGTGTTTTTGATTTTGTTGTTTGTTTGTTTGGTTTATGGTTTTGGGGTTTTGTTTTGTTTTTCATTTTTTTCTACCAAAAAAGCAGGCAGCATTCCCAAGTGCTTTCAAAAAGCCAAAGTCTCCAATCCAATTGTGCATGGGACCTGAGACAGCACTAGGGCAGCAGAGAACCGGCATGACCAGGGGCACAAGCCCCTTCTGGTCTGCACCAGCACCGGGTCACCTAGGGCGCAGATTCAGTGGACACCCGCATGGTCCCTAGCAGACTGCCCAAGCGATCTTAGGATCACTGGTGAGTGGAACACAACAGCTGCTCCAATCCAATAGTGACAGCAGGAACAAGGACACCAGAACCTTTCCTGACCAGAGGCTCAGGTTTCTTTTAATCAGTTCAGGTTTACCTTGGTTTCGAACAGACCAGACAACTCCACAGGCCTCAAAGGGGACACCACTTCCACACACTGTAACAAGCCCAGGATCTTAGGACAACAGGATCCCAGGATAACAGGAGCTGAGTCACACTAGTATTTGAGTGTCTCAGAGGAGCTTGACTGCCAAGAACTCAGACACACCCAGAATCTCAGGTTCACAGGAGCCCACAATAAAAGAATAACAGAGAAATCTGGACTCTGAGAAGTCCTGAATCAACT
>NC_034592.1:9081061-9084017 GCF_900095145.1 Mus pahari | reverse complement strand
AAGAGAGGCCCCTTGGTCTTGCAAACTTTATATGCCCCAGTAGAGGGGAACACCAGGGCCAAGAAGGGGGAGTGGGTGGGTGGGTAGGAGAGTGGGAGAGGAGGGTATAGGGGACTTTGGGGATAGCATTTAAAATGTAAATGAAGTAAATACCTAATAAATATTGGGGAAAAAAGCCAAAGTATTTCATTAATTTAAAAACAAATGTCATTCTCAAAACCTACATAGGCCTTGCGCCAGCCCTTCCTTCCATATTTATCCACAGCACATAGAAATTCTAACTTGTAAAATGCAGATTTTCACAGAGGTCCCCTGCTCTCAGCAAACCAAATTAAATGAAAGTGATGGCTGTCACAGACCACAAGCTCAATTATCAGCAGGGCTAAAGGCAAGAATTCAAACACCTGCTTCTCTCTCATATGTCCCACTGACAATACAAGATTAACCATCAAGTTAAAGAAATTCCTAAAAGTTGGATCTGAGAAGAATTAATTCATTATACTTTTTTAAAAAAAAAAGAAAAAAGAAAAGAAATCTGCTTAAGCACCTGCAAAAATCAAACTGAGAAAAGGAGATTTAAACCCATTGGCTCAGAGACTTTCCTGTGAACTTGAAGCAAATTCCAAACTCTGTATGGACTCCAAGGCCCTCCATGACTGAGTCCTGCTTTATTCCCCTCCTGACATCCCTGTCTCCTAACCCTGCAGCCTCTGAGCTTTAGTTTTCCAACATTTAGCAGCCATAAACATGGCAAAGTTGACTGATGGCTTGGAAAGTATTCCTTTTATCATCATCATCATCATCATCATCATCATCTCTAATATTATTATTGTTATTATTATTATCTATTTTTTTATATACCAAATGTTACCCCATTCCCAGTCCTCATTCCCAGAGTTCTTCACCCCATCCCATCCCTTTTGCCTCTGAGAGGGTGCTCCCCCACCCACTCACCCCTCTCAGGCATCCCACCCACCCACTCCCACCTGAGGAAGGTATTCTGTATAAATTGTTGCTATGGGTGTTCTCCCAAGTGGCTCCTTTTTCCATGTAACATCACATGATTGCAGAATGGTCTTCTTATGCTACCTCAAGCCTCCAGACCTTCCCTGTTTGATATTGTCTACAGCAGCTGTCATTACTCCCTGGTATTTCCCAGGGCTCATTAGTTACATCTGTCTTCTCTACTGCACTACAAACTGCACAAAAGTAGTGGCCTCTCTTTCACTGCAATATCCTTAAAAGAAATCAAAAGGGTAAGCCGATGAACTACAAAGGCAAGCAAAAGAAAACACTGTGCAAGGTTAAACAGCAAGGAGCAGCCAAGGTTCCAGGAAGGCTGGGCTTGGCCTGTCGTTGTGGGACAGAGACATTCAGGAATCAACCTCTCTGAACGGGAGCAGAGCGTTCATTGGGGATCCCTGTACAGCTGAGCGGCCCCCTGGCTAGGGAAGAGCCAGCCTGTGGCATTTCAGGGAAGGTAAACTCTTCTTGTGTGAACTCCTTCCTACCTGCAAACCTGAAACGGTAATCTATCATTTCTGACATAAAAGCCTTCAAATTTTTAACAAAAATCTGAGAACTTAGGGGGGAAAAAAAAAGGAAAGACATAAAGTTCTATTAGTTTTATCCTAAGTCAGTGTTCAATGTAAAAGGAAAATAGCCTCATAGAATGTAGCCTTCTCTGCCTTTTCTTGTTAACAACATTCCTAGAGATTCCACTGTGTGAAATTCCAAATTTGAAGTCTATGCAGTCTTTCTTTGACTCTGAGAACTGAAGGAGGCCTAGCCCCCAAGGCCATGCCTAGGCCCTGTGATTGTTAAGTATCCTAAAGTCCTCAAACAAATGATGCCTGTCTTTGAAGTCTCACTGCCTGAATATCATGCTTTCTGGGGAGTCTGGAAGTTCCAGGCAGCATCTACCTCATGACTCTCTAACATCCTCTGAGCAGAGGCTGACCCCATTCACCTCCCACACAGCACTGAAGCCAGAGCAGTTTGCTGCTCAGAGGGAAGATTGTGGGAGGAATATTAGACATATGTAGCATCTACTTCTTCTGTCGAACTACAACCCAACATCTAAACATAGAAATCCAGGTTTACAAATACTAGTCAGACAGTGTGGCCTCAAGCTAACATAATACATAATATTACATAACGATCTAGGGCTTTACCTGCCACGTATTACAAAAGAAATTCTTGACACTGGATGCACATGAGAATCACCTAGGAATATTTAAACAAGTTGACTCCCAGGCTCTGTTCAGACCAGTTACAATAGCCAGATCTTTGGGAGGGACCCAGACCCCAGGTTGATGACAATGTGTGATGTAGTTTGTAGTATGAAAGCAGCTACATTAGAGAATGATCTACATTCATCCATGAGGGTACATTCTAGACTTTTTAAAACATAAGTAACTGATAATTGCATTTATATACTCAACATAGACACACACACACACACACACACACACACACACACACACACTGATTTTATGTGAAAGACAGTAGCAACAACTATGAATGTAGTTGCAAGAGAATAAAGGGCTGTTCAGGAGACTGACAATGTAACTTTGTCCCACCAATATCTTAGTCTGTGTGAAACTTAAACTGTACAGTAGGATGGATATCCATTTCTTTAAATTGAGCAAAAAGATAAAGAAAAGTTAACCTAGTTGTTCAATCTCTACTCCTTACTGCTTTTTCATTATATAAATTAATATTTTTTCAAATTTTTAGAATTTTTTGAAAGAAAACTAAATTTACATCATTTCCATTCTGCCTTCTCCTCATTCCAACTCTTCCTGTCTCCATTTCTCAAATTCATGACCTCTTCATGTCCATTTCTCAAATTAATGTTATATATATATATATATATATATATATATATATATATATATATATATATATATATCAACATGCTGAGCCCATTTAGTGTTGCTCATACATGTTTGTG
>NC_034592.1:9073793-9080790 GCF_900095145.1 Mus pahari | reverse complement strand
CTCTCTCTCTCTCAGTATTTCTACTTACCTCTCTAGGTTGGCCTGGAGTTCATTATGCATCACAGACTGCCTCAAACTCATGGTGATATTACTTCATTCAGTCTTCAAAGTGCTTTAATTAAGATATGTGCAACCACACCTGAGTGAAGATTTGATGGTATATATATATATATATATATATATATATATATATATATATATATGGAAATGGAAAATCCTCTTTCACTATAATTGTTCAAGTAAAGGTAAGAAGGTATCTTTCTTCATTTTTCTGATACTCTTAATATAATTCTAATGGGATTGCAATCCCCTCCCCCTCAGTTCCTCCAGTCCTTCCACCAGCTCCCCCACAGGGTTCCTTGAGCTCAGTCTGATGGTTGGCTCTAAGCATCCATATCTGCACTGGTCAGTTGCTGGCCAGACCTCCCAAGGAACCACCACACTAGATTCCTGTCAGCAAGCACGGCTGGCCTGACTACCCAGTTCTCCCAGATTCAAGACCACCAACCAATGAGTATACATGTAGGAATCTATGACTCTAGATACATATATAGCAGAGGATGGCCTTGCCTGACAGCAATGGGAGGGGAGGCCTTTGGTCCCAGGATGGTTTGATGCCCCATTGTAGCAGAATGCTGAAGTGGTGGGGCTGAAGAATCTGGGTGGGTGGGGGAGCACCCTGCTACCGTCAAAGGGGAGTGGGGGGGCAGATGTGGGATGAGGGGTTGGTGGAGCGAGTACGTGGGAACTGGCATATCATTTGAGATATGAAATGAATGGAAGGATTAATAAAAAAGAATATAATTCTAAATTTTTCACCCCCTGTTTAGATTCTGACCTTCATGAAGGCAGGTGTCATTTCATACTGCTCCAGAGTGATATTCACTGTGTGCAGCACATAGCATATATTGTTTACCTAACAGATATTTCATGAATGGATGAAAACTGGGACGGCAGAATGACGTAAAAGCTTCTCTTAAGGTATTTAGCTCCTGCATGTTTTAAACATGTCAGCATGCATGTTTTAAACATGTCAGCGTAAGTTTGCATGTTTGCTGCTTACACTTCGTGCTTAAAATAAAGGCTCACATCCCTTATTATCATTGGTAGAGTTCTCTAAGTTGTTCCACTGAATGTTGGTGAGAACGAATGTCTCCTTATTTCTTAAAATGCTCCCCAGCATCCACGTTTGGAGCAAATATATTTGGAAATTCTGCTTAAAGAAGGTTAACCACAGCTTTTATGTTCTGATGTACATTTAGCTCGTCATTTGTTCTCAGTGTTTAATACTTCTCATTTGTTTAGTCAAAGAACAGTTTAACTGAAGGTCGTTTGGAGTCATTGTTTCATAGAACTCAGTTTGGGAAACAGTAGCTTCAAGCATACCAGCAAAATTCCTTAGCCTGATGTCCAAGGACCTTAAAGATCCAAATGTCTCTCCTATGACCTTATTTCTGGGTTGTCCTTAATGTATATCACGCATGCTTTGAGCCGTCGGCTCTTTGGCCATCCGTCTTATCCCTTTGAGAATGTATTTCCTCAGCCCCTGTACCTATCTTTACTCCCAACTCAGATTTGATCTGTTCAAAGCCCGCTGGTGTCTTCCAGTGTGCTGGGTTCTCACTCTCTGACTCCCGTTACTGCTTTCTGTTCTGTTGAAGAAGCAGCTGGTTAGGACATGCCTATAGCTGGAGTGACTGCTTCCCGTCTGATGATATTTCTCAGCTGTAGACAGTGTGCAGTCTTCTAGAGGAGCAGATTTCAAATCCTTGAGGATCAGAACTTTGCTCTTTTTCACGTGGTCTGGCCACAGTGCCCTCGGTAGAGTGAAAGTAGAACACCGGGTAATTGTTTCTTCAGTGTAAGCTCTTGCCTACTTGGAACTTCACCTTCAGCACAAGATGAGAATGAGAACAACTGCTTCTATGTCCACATACAGCCCCGCCTCTCGGGAGCTTCCTGACTCTGCCATGCCCCCTTCCCTAGCTAACGAGGAAAGCACCAATAGTCTCCACTAAGTTGAACATTTTGAAATGATGTGAACACTAACT
The DNA here is from genome assembly GCF_900095145.1 of Mus pahari. NCBI lineage: Eukaryota > Metazoa > Chordata > Mammalia > Rodentia > Muridae > Mus > Mus pahari. Next base: position 9,078,739 of record NC_034592.1, on the reverse strand, counting down.
TGAATTTATCCTTCTGTATAACAGTGGTTAACTACAGAAGTAAAATTAAGTCTGTTTCCTTGATTTTAGAGTGAGATTTAGCAGAGTCTTGTGCCACTAAGGCCAAGCCCAACATTTTAAAGAGGACCATACCTGCAAAGTCCCTGCATATCTCACGTTATATAATATGGCTGCATTCCAGAAACAGTCTTTGCATTGTTGATGTTCAGAAATAATTGGGGTAGTGTGTGTATCTGAGACAGCTAAGGGTGTCCATTTGCTGGCCTCAAAGTGAAGAAAACACCTTTTGGGGAGTTTGCATTACTGGCAACCCTTAAACAATCTTTTGTTTTAAGTAAAACTTTTGGAGAAAATGGACATATCCACTGGTGATCCCATCTGCCATCTTTGTGACACAAGTTGAGCATGTCCAACAGTATCTGTTTTTGCTGTTTTAACTTTGGAAATGCACCCTATGACCTTCAGCTAAGCTTGCTCCAAAATGTGTCTGTTAGTTTTCCTTCTAGAACCTTGATCTTAAACTGAACATGCTTGGAATGTGCTGTCAGAACTTTAGTCAGAAAGAATAGTCCTTGGTGATGCAAAGAAAGTTTCAAGTGGATAAAGGGATGTCATGTGTCACTGTGGGAATATTTTCAGAACAGTAACTTATTGTATTATCTTTAAACCAGTGGGTTCTCAAACATTAGTGATTTTTATCCTCAAGGAATATTTGGAATTACACAGAGACTTCGTAGCTGTCATAAATGGGATCAGGGTGCTACTGGCATGCAGTTGATTGGAACCAAATATGCTAAACATCCTTAGTGCACTAGGTAGCCCTCCAACAAAATGAGTCATCCCAAAATGCCAGTAATGCTGGACCAAGAAAGCTTGCTCCAAGGTAGACAGTAAAAGTTAATGGAGCATACAAAGTCTCCTGGCTGGTCAAGAAAAGGAAATTGTTTAATAAAATGCATGTTAGTAATTTTATGATGCATACTAGTGATAATTTTAAAGACTTCTGTGTTATCTAATAAATGGAAACTAAAGATATTAAAAGAGCACACAGCATCAAGAAAAACACTGAAATAGCAGGAAGGGATGATAGCATCATATAATCTCCAGGGTAGCAAAACAGAAGCGCTGTTCATGTAAATGCATAGGAAAGTTTTTATCTGACAGTCAGTATTCACATGAACCTCGCAACACCTGGCCTGCGTCTCGTGTGCCTATATTTAAAAAGACATTGGAAGAAAACATGTTTACTTCCTTTTTTGTGATTAGCATTTCAGGCACAACACAAGTTTTACTCCAGCTTTTTTCTTACAGGTATTGTGCTAATCATTAAAATAACCAGTTTTCAAAACTATTATCATTTTTAAAAAAAACATGATCCATGTCAAAGGGAGTAAACTCAGGTAAAACAATGGTCTCCCTTTTATCCCACTAGCCTCGGCATGCTGCACTTAGTGTGCCTACACTGTGCCTTAAAGCATCTTCCAAAGAGGTTTGAAATTAGTGCACCCTGAAAGGATTTGATTTGTTGCCTGGGGGAAAAAAATCTACAAAAAAAAAAGAAAAAAAAAAAAAAAAAAGCCACCTCAGGTGAATCCCTCTTCAGCAGTTACCTAATAGTAACTTTCTGTGGGTTAGATAAGTCCTTTCTCTTCTGCCTGAATCATGCCTGTTATATAATCCCTTTCTTTCCAAGCAAATGGAAGAAGCAAGAGAAGGGAGCTACGTAAAGGCTACAATTAATAAAGACAGGCAGCTTGCCACAAACCCAAGCCTGTGTTTCAGTAACAGAGCAGACTCAGAGCAGGACCACTTCGGTCTTATTTTCTCTCTTTCTGAAGACAAACATGTGTGCTGTAAAACCAACTGAATTCCTGCCGTGAAGACACACCCACATGACCACAGGATGATGAGATATTCAATGACTATGACAGGTCAGAAAGTGGCTGCAGGTCCAGGCCAGATTACAAACTCTCCTGGACTCTCTCAGCCCTCTCAGAGTTGCTTACTAGCCACCTCTGCGTGTGATGTGACAACTTTGTGACTGTGAGGTAAACCTTCCAAATCCAAACAGACCCCTAGGTTCTGTCACCATAAGGCCAGACCTCTAGGTTCTGTCACCATACGGCCAAGAGTGTAAGAAGTTTTTGTGTTTTTCTATAACTTGCCTACCAATGTATTTGAGAAATGTCTTGATTTAGGATTTTTGTTGTTGTTGCTCTGTGACTGTACAGTTTTATATCACTGCTACTGTGTTGCAACATGGAATTTGGGGGTAACCCAGATCCATGTTACTAGGCCATGGTCAAACTTGCTTGATCTAGAAAACTATCTCTTACCTCTTTCCAGTTGTGTTTTCCTGTGAACAGCAGCAGTGCACGAGATGCAAGAAGATAAAACTGCCTGGGAGGTTGGGGTCCCCTGCACAACTAACTGCTTTCTCTTTCATCCCAGCTTTCCAGACCCATGCATTGTCTCTGGAGGAAGGACTTTTTTTCTAGCCTCCCCCAAGTCCACCAGTGACCTAAGACTTCATTCTTAGCAAAGAGGTTAGATAGAAGGAAGTTTACTACTCCCTGTCCTTCGTTTCCTCTACTACTTGCTCTTTGGCTCAGGAGACAAAGGTAGGTCCTGACTGGATGCCTCAGGCCTGCAGTCTCCATGCATGGGAGATCAAGTAGGAAGATCATTGTAAGACTGCCATATTCAGGCTAGCCTAGGATATAGGAGGAGAACCTGTCTCAAGATAACAACAGCACACCTACACACACACACACACACACACACACATACACACACTAAATAAACAAAACACACCAGAGTAGTAGTGAAAGTGTGGGGTGTCAGAGGGACCTGACTTGATATAAAAAACTCAAAAGATAGAAAATTATAGTTTTCCTTGTATTTCATATTCATTGTACTTTATGCATACAGAAAAAGTCCTATCCCATGATAAATTAAAATGAAATAAACACATGAAGAAATGGCCACTCCTCCACACATGCTTTGAATAGCATTGGAGTCTTGAAAGAGGTTTCTCAGCATCTCCTTGGAGCTTCTTAGCAATACAAATTCAACAGCTCTGTCATGACTTACTAAAGTAGCAGGTGAGGGGTGAGGCCAGCCACCTGTGCTCATATGTCACATAAGATGCTGGCTGAAGATGGAGAGTTGCTACCCTAGGGCATGATACTTTAAATAAAGCACCTTGCAGAACCTGGAAGATGGGCCAAGCAGTGCTGTGAGCACTGTATATAGGCATTCAGTTCTCATAGAATCTACTATTCCAGTTTACAGGTCATGAATAGGGCAGCCATACCCTTAACTTCTACACTATAAAGCCCAGTATTGATCAGTAAGTACTCACAGTGTTCATTAGCTAGAGTGTTAAACCTCTCAGAAGACAATTGCTCTAATATGTGTGTCTCCAGAAGCTCTTAAGCAACACTCAGGTTTACTTACACACACACACACACACACACACACACACACACACACACATTTGGTAGCATGATTCTATCAGAGTTTTTGGCAGCTAATTCTAACATCATTTGTCCTGCTACCATCTGCATGGTTGGCTGACAATTCAAATATTTATTTACATATATATATATATATATATATATATATATATATATATATATATGTAGGAATATGCCTTCAGGTATGTCCATGCACCCACAGAGGGTGTCAAACCTTGTGGAACTAGAGTTACAGATGGTTGTGAGCTGCCATGTGGTTGCTGGGATTCAAAACTAGGTTCTCTGGAAAATCAGCCAGTGCTCTTAACCATTGAGTCATCTTTATAGCCCTTATCTTGAATTCTTAAGACAGTCTATGCTGAATATCAGGGAATTCAAGTTAAGTAAGAAATAATACAGCACTTATAAACAATTTGGATATAGACTATGAGATGAAACAGGGAAGATGGCCAACAAATGTCAGTGGCAATACCACTAATAAAGTAATGTGAGAGACAGGAGAACAGGACCATAAGATCACACAGCACTGATGCTGCTGCAATAGAACAACAGAAATCTGTAATACTGTCCATCTGTGCTTTCCCTCTAACTCTGTAGCAATGCTTATCTTCTCCTCCCTTCTCATCTTTGGACATGGAACTCCATTGTTTAATGTTTTTACAAAGTCATCGTAAGATTCCATGTAGAATTAATACATGGGTTCATCTCTCAAGCAGAAAGCAGCAGAAATTAAATCTACTTGCCTTAAGGAAGAACTGAGAAGGCACATAAAGATAAACATCCTACTTCCCCGGAGCCAAGACTGTCAGGGTAAAAATGCTGCCATTTGCACAGTACCTAAAGCAGAAGGGTTTTTCAACTTTCAGTACTTACCTTCTGCAGTCAATATCACAAAGGTCAAAGGTCACCAAGTGAAGAAAAAGAGAAAGACAGGCTAATACATCCTAGTATCTTATCAAGAGCCACCAGAGCTTTTTACAGTGGGAAAAGTTTTTCTTAAAATTCTACATAAACTCACGTCACAAACCAATTCAGCTTTCATGCTAAGAATTTATGTCCACACGTAAAACCATTCGGTGTTTGCTTTATGCATTCATACCCAAAGTAATGGCGTAGATTTTACTGTGGTGACTTCAAAAGCACCCAGGGTCCTTGTTTGTCTTGTCTGGATGGGGTGGGATAAAGAACTGATGGACAGCTAGCCTAACGTATCTGTGACTTCCAATGGTCTCCTTTCAGTCACTCTGTCAATCAGTAGGCCATTTGTCTCTGCTCCCACCAGGGTCATCTTAACACTGGCATGAAGTGACCAATCTCATACTGCATCTTCTGAGATGAGTCAGCAACATCAGGATCTGACCCCTTCCCCTTTTTAAATCCCAATGTATACTCTCAATCAGTCAGGTGACTTGCCTATCAGCTCAGCTAATTTCCTCTCTCTCTCTCTCTCTCTCTCTCTCTCTCTCT
>NC_034592.1:9070073-9073756 GCF_900095145.1 Mus pahari | reverse complement strand
TCTCTCTCTCTCTCTCTCTCTCTCTCTCTCTCTCTCTATATATATATATATATATATATATATATATATATATGCTGTTCATCTATATTTCATCATCATTAAAGCAGCTAACTTATCATTTCCAAGGATAAATCAGTTGAGTAATGGAGGAAAAACTATTCATTGTGATACAATAAATGTATTTTACCCTTATCTGCCTCTCAGTTTAAGGATATCACTATTAGGTAAAGTTTTATCCTTTTGGTGTCATATTTTCCTCCCTTCACAGTAGCTTCCTGAATTATATGTGTGTTCTTTTCTTTCCTTCTCATCTACCTCAAGGAGGTCATCTTCCCACACTCCAACACACACATCCAATCTTATTCTATTCAGGTGGAATAACGTGTCTGCAATATTATGTGACTTCTAGGATACATTTTAAGGCAAACATTATAGAATTTATATTAGAGAATTAGTTTTAAATGGGTCTTATTTGGGAAAGGGTATATATAATAACATTATAAGTAGATAGTGAGACGGAGAGCTAATGAGTAAGAGCCTTTTTTGTGTCAATGACAATAGAAGTCCTTCCCAGATAGAAGCAAGCCTATCTGACATCCTTTTCACAGATCATCTTTGATTTTATCATATGTGATGAGATATAGTGCTATGCCAAGGGCAAAAGGACAACTGTTTAGAGAGAAGTCAATATAAGCAATTTAATATGTTCATATCCTTGTGTGCAAGCTGCCTGATGGTCATACTGAGAAGTGGAAAAGACCACCACCACCCTTTCTCACATGTTGGAAAACATGGTGAGAGGCAGATACTGGCTACAGAAACACATATGTGATCATCCTTGGATTAGGATGGTACATAGTTGTGTCAGCATCTGAATTGGTCATATTTGTAGGATCCCTGTGTTTGTCTGAGATGCTACAACAAAAATGCCAAATATTGGATGTTAAACTGTTTATTTCTCACAGCTCCAAGATCAAGGCACTGTAAGGATTGCTTCTGGTGGTGGACCTACCTAACTGTAGATAGCCTTCTAGCTTCGACCTCACATGGCAAAAGAGGTGAGGGGTCATTTTGAGGATGATTTTGTAAGGGTACCAACCACATTCATAAGAACTCAGTCTTGTGACCTAATTACTTGGAAAAAGGCTCTATACCCTAACAGGTTGAAGAGATAGACACATTCAGACCGTAGCAGTCCCTAAACCTAGAGATGGTACTGAAAACAATATGAACTTGGCCACTTAAGGATGGGACAGTCACTGAGATTACACACATAGAAGAGCAAGCAACTTCTCTGTTAGATTACTTGTATTGTGTCTCCAAATATCTAATAGTAATGACTATACTTCACAGAAACATAGTCTTATTTCTCTTATCCCATAAATTGTGTGGGTCTCCCCACTCTCTCATGGATCATAAACTGATACAATCTGAGAGTACTGGATGCAGAGATGGCCAGTGGGGATGGGGAAGCCCTGTGAGTACATATGGTGAATGACAACACCAGAACCTGCATCAGTAGGCAGATAAACTTTAGTTAGGATGATTCAAGTTTTGGAAGACTGGAGACAGAAATATCCAGGAGGGGCAAAGGACATTGGTTAGGGGTTAAGGGTACTTGGAATGCCTCATCAGCATGGGGAAGCATTTCAGGAAACTCGGGTATTGCCTGAACAGGCTTTATCTGGTTTTATTATAGATTGATCCTATAATCTAATTGAGGCTACATGACATTCCTCAGGTAAAGCTGAGGCAGATTTGTGGGCTTAGAATTTCCCAGAGAAGGCCAGAAAAGGAGAATTCCCACTAATTAAGGGACTCCCCCATTACGCACCATGCCCCAAAAGGCTATGTGGTCAATGGTAGACTTTGACCTTAATTAGTTTCCCCACAGATTGTAACATAATCTTTCACATATTACAACTCAAGATTTTAGATAAAATTCTAACTGAAATCAGCTAATAAGGAGAGATACTTCTAAATGCATCCCTTCCTCCAAAAATTCTAATGGCTCTTCTGGGGGGCTGTGGCAGTCTGAATAGGTATGGACCCCATAGACTCCTGTGTTTGAATGCTTGGTCCATAAGAAGTAGCACTTTTAGGAAGACTGGCCTTATTGGAGTAGGTGTGGCCTTGATGGAAGAAGTATGTCATTGTGGGGATGGTCTCATATGGTCAAGCTATGGCCAGAGTAGCACACAGTCTCCTGCTGCTGCCTTCAGATCACGATGTAGAACTTTCACGATGTAGCTCTTTCTCCAGCACCATGTCTGCCTGCACACTGTCATGTGTCCCACCAAAATGATAACGAGCCAAACCTCTAAAACTGTAAGCCAGTTCCAAATTAATTTTTTTTCCTTTATAAGAGTTGCCATAGTCGTGGTATCTTTTCACAGCAATGAAACTCTAACTAGGACAGGGACCTAGCAGCCAAATTCTCCCCTGGCCACTTTACCTGGATCTGTATATTCTGAGCTTGGTTTTTGCAATATGATTTTATGGACATATTATGTTTTTGTGTTTTCTCTTTTCCAGTTTTCTCTAAATAGTACATCTACTTTAATAGTTGTGACAATTTAGAAATACTTTGTAGGCCTTGACAATTAATGTGGAATTTATCTTGTAAAAAGTGGCATCTTATGTTAAAGGCCACTTGTAGTCATTTATAAGCTATATATTTACAAACATTTATAAACTAGACACAATGGTTTTAGCTTTTCTATTTACATCAATGTCATTAAATAAGAAACCATTTACAGCAGGGTGTGGTGGCACACACCTTTAGCCTTTAATTCCAGGACTTGGGAGACAGAGGCAGACGGATTTCTGAGTTCAAGGCCAGTGTGGTCTACAGAGTGAGTTCCAGGACAGCCAGGGCTACACAGAGAAACTCTGTCTCGAAAAACAAAAACAAAAACAAAAAAAAAAAAAACAAAAAGAAAGAAAGAAAGAAAGAAAGAAAGAAAAGAAAAGAAAAGAAAAGAAAAGAAAAGAAAAGAAAAGAAAAGAAAAGAAAAGAAAAAGAAACCATTTACTAGGGCTCATGTTGGTTTTGTTTACAGTTACTATCTTAACTATTCCTTTTTTAAATTATTTTATTAGATATTTTCTTCATTTACATTTCAAATGCTATCCCGAATGCCCCCTATACCCTCCCCCCCCTATGCTGCTCCCCTGCCCACTCACACCCACTTCTTGGCCCTGGCATTCCCCTGTATGGGGCATATAAAGTTTGCAAGACCAAGGGGCCTCTCTTCCCAACGATGGCTGACTAGGCCATCTTCTGCTATATATGCAGCTAGAGACACGAGCTCTGGGGGTACTGATTAGTTCATATTGTTGTTCCACCTATAAGGTTGCAGACCCCTTCAGTTCCTTTGGTAATTTCTCTAGCTCCTCCATTGGGGTCTCTGTGTTCTATCCTATAGATGACTGTGGGCATCCACTTCTATATTTGCCAGACACTGACATAGCCTCACAAGAGACAGCTATATTAGTGTCCTTTCAGCAAGTTCTTGCTGGCATATGCAATAGTGTCTGCGTTTGTTGGATGATTATGGGATGGACCCCCGGGTGGGGCAGACTCTTGGCTGTCCATCCTTTCATCTTAGCTCCAAACTTTGTCTCTGCAACTTCTTTCATGGATATTTTATTCCCTATTTTGGGGAGGAATGAAGTATCCA
>NC_034592.1:9042037-9070062 GCF_900095145.1 Mus pahari | reverse complement strand
AAAAATCAAAATGTACTACTGTCAGAGAGAGATAGATGAGAGAGAGAGAGAGAGAGAGAGAGAGAGAGAGAGAGAGAGAGAGAGAGAGAGAGAGAATCAGACAGACAGAGACATGGAGAACAGAAAGTGCCCTTGCCATGAATTACCCACGAGCGAAAGCCTTAACCCACAGACCATAGTAAGTGAACTGGGAACAGGTACTTTGTTCTTCTCATGATATTTCAGTAAGAGCCAAAATACCAGGCTATACCAGAACTGAAACCCTGCTGCAGACCCCATTTCTTCATTTTGAACAGAAACCATCTGGCAAATTCTCTCATATACTGTGTCCCCGTTTCTGTCTGTTTGATCCAATTTCAGATTCTCTACAATTGTGCTGGATTGTCCTTTCCATATCACAATTTTTAAAATTAATCTTTTCTTGCTTGTTGCAAAATAACTTACTTTTTAAACTTCATTTAAGAAGTTGACATTGAAGAAATATTTTTAAAATCAAGGGAGTTCCCCTGAAGGTCTGTGATCTGAGTGCACTCTAGGAGCCAGCCCACACCAGGTCACAGAATATACAAGCCAGGCCTGCTCCTAGAAGAGTAAGGAGGTCAAGATTGTGGCAGAAGGCAAAAGATGGAGGGCCAGTGGTTTGGAACCACCAAAGGTAAAGATGGGCTGGTTTCTGTAAGGCTTTGTGTGATGTTTCAGACAGGACATGATGGGAGGAAAGAACAGGCTACATAAGTGGAGCAAGTTTCATGCCGAGACTACATCATCACAAGGGCTCAGAGCACAGTGCCTGCCCTGAGAACAGAACCCTGGCAACAGGAATAGGGTGGGGAGGTGACTGTGATACGGTTTGGGCACCAGGAATTCTATATGTCTCGGGTGTAAACAAGAGATTTCAAGCTTCTGTGGTTAGAAGAGAGACTAAGAAGCCAAGAATAGAAATAGTGACACTAGTTAGAAACTTACTATAACAACCTGATTCATCTTGATGGAGGTGATTCAGATGAGGATAAAAAGGAGACCGTGAAAGGCTAGCTTCTAGATGTGCTCTGAGGACCATGCTTCTCACCTGCTGATTTTCAAACAATTTTCAAAACAATGGAAATTGAGAAGGGTTGCTGAGGGTGTGAGTAAAGTGAAGTGTTGCTGGTGCAGGTGCAAAATGGTGTACTCGCTTTAAAAAAACAGTTTAATAGTTGAAAATTTAAAGACAGTGATGCCATATAATACAAATATTACCCTCCCAGGCATATACCCAGATACTGAGAGAGAAGTTTGAACCAAAACACATACTAATTGTATTAGTCAGGGTTTCTATTCCTGCACAAACATCATGACCAAGAAGCAAGTTGGGGAGGAAAGGGTTTATTCCGCTTACATTTCCATACTGCTGTAGATCACCCAAGGATGCAGGACTGGAACTCAAACAGGTCAGAAAGCAGGAGCTGATGCAGAGACCATGGCGGGATGTTCTTTACTGGCTTGCCTCTCCTGGCTTGCTCAGTCCACTCTCTTATAGAACCCAAGACTACCAGCCCAGAGATGGCACCACCCACAAGGGAACCTCCCCCCTTGATCACTAACTGAGAAAATGCCTTACAACTAGATCTCATGGAGGCATTTCCCCAACTGAAGCTCCTTTCTCTGTGATAACTCCAGCTGTGTCAAGTTGACACAAAGCTANCCAGTACAATTGACCCCTTGTCAACTTGACACACAAACACATCACTAGTAAGCCTCAACCCTTAGTTTCTTATTCATCCCCAAGACCTTAAATAACTTTAAAAGTCCCACAGTTTTTACATATTAAAAGTTCAATCCTTTTAAAACATCCAATACCTTTTAAAATCCAAAGTCTTTTTACAATTAAAAGTCTCTTAACTGTGGGCTCCACTCAAATACTTCTGAGTCTAAACTTTGAGAAGTGAAAAGACTCTCTTCGCCTCATGCATGCTCACAAGCTTTGCCTTTGATAATGATAACCTGTCTTTCCCCCTATTGGTTTTTCTTATTTGCTCTGGAAAATTATATGTGTGTGTGTGTGTGTGTGTGTGTGTGTGTGTGTGTGTACATATAATATAACATTATGTGGATTCTTCAGAAGAAGAGATCCAACGGCATAAATATATGTCAGAATTTATTAAGTCAGCTCTAAAGTAGTAGCAACAGTTAAAGAATAGTCGAGAAACTAAGAATATGGTGTTACTCAATATTTGATGCTGGGTGTCTCAGTAGTCAGAGGAGCCCCATGATAGCTGTCTGTCACTGAGGTTGACAACCCATAGCTACTCACTCCACAAAATAGGATGTCTCCATGGTCCCAAATCTGGCACCAGAAGCCTGGAAGATTTCTTGGAGAACCACAGGTCCCATATCCATGATGCAACTTTGAGAATAATAATTTGTTCTGCTATTGATGAAGGAATCACTCCCACCACCACCACCACAACAGCCACCGGCAGTAATTAGTGACAGAATAGAATAGAAGGCCAAGGACTGAGAGCAATCTTCCTTCTGACATACTTTTTTTTTTTTTTGGTTTTTCAAGACAGGATTTCTCTGTATTGCCCAGGCTGTCCTGAACTCACTTTGTAGACCAGGCTGGCCTCACACTCAGAAATCCCAAGTGCTTCTGCCTCCCAAGTGCTGGGATTAAAGCCATGCGCCACCACGCCTGGCCTCTGACATACTTTTTTATCTGTGGTACTACCAGAAGGTGACACCCACAGTCTGTATAGGTCTCATGTCAATCAAAGCAACCAGGACATTCTACAGGTAAGGCTCTTTACTCAAGTGATTCTAATTTGTGGCAAGTTGACATTAGAATAAGCCATGAAAGGTACCAATCCAAACGGGTCTAAAGTCCTCACATGAGGTGAATTCTGGATCAGCTTAAAACCACTAAACTGAAGGGAAGTATCTCAAGTGAGAATGGAGATGATCAAAATACACTGTACTCACATAGGAAATATTCAAAGAATACATAAAATGAAAATTAAACAAACACTAGCCCATCTATGATGTTAGAATCTTTTATCCTGGGCTCATCACAGTGAAAATGAATATTTCAGAACTGGATTGCTACCATTCTTCCCTATAAAGACCCAGAACCAGAAAACATCACAGAAGAGGTTGGGTCCAGGAATAGGAAACAGAGGGATAAACTTATTGTGAAACATTCTACTGAACAAATGATGGGGTTATATAAGTATAGATGTTGTCTCCTTTGTTTTCCTTCCTATAAAGTGCTGGGAGCAATGTCTTCTTGCCTTCCTTTGTATGTGGTTGTCACATGCTCTAGGTAGCTTTCTCCATTCAGAGTTCCAGAACAAGCCAAGTTTTAGTTTGCTTGAGGTTATCCTAATAGAAATGATCTCCTAACTGGCTTAGGTTCTATGCCATTTAAATCCACTCACCTGACATGAGGCTGACCCGAAAACTGCCACTTTTGGGGTTAAAAAAATTGAGAATCAGAAACTTCTTTATGATCTGTACAGAGAGGAAGAAGTTCCACATGAGTTGATGTGTGTTGTTGACATAGGTATGGTAATGTCATTGGCCTTGGAATGAAGGGGATAGAAAAGTCTTCCTCAGGGGAAAAAGAATGAATAGACAGTGTGTGCAGAAAATGTTTGCCAGAACTTTCTCCCCCAAGAAGTTTATGATCTAAAGATGGCTCCCCTACCAAAAGTGCTCCTACAGGAGGAGCTCTCTCCTTGATTCAGCTGTATACCATAAACCCTGCCTCCTTTTTTATTTGTATGTAATAACCCCAGCTTTCTCTTCAATTCTATATAATAAACACTAAGCTTCTGGGGGTGATCCATTTCCCCAACAGTCCACCAAACCTGTTTCGTCCTGTGCTTGTACATTCCAGTGCATGTATTTGTCCAAACCCACTTGAATCAAGTCTATCCCTGTACTTTGTAGGATGTGGCAATTGTTCATTCATACTTATAAGGAATCTCACATTGAGCATCAAGCCATAAAAACTCGATATCTGTTTTCATCCTTTGTATCTTCTGTTTCCAGTAGATAAAGTAGAGGTTTATTGACTGACCTAGGATACACAGGCCTCCCCACTCCCTGCAGATGTTGTTTCAGTATCTTGTTATCACTAGTGAAGAGAAAGGTAGAAAGTTGACATGCAGTTCTTTGCTTGGCTTTGTCATTAAGTAGCTCAGAAAGGTTGTATGTACGGGAACATCTGTCAGCCTCTCTTTCATGTGCAAAATTGAGTTTGAGCAAATACAAAAGTCTATCTTATTTCTCTTCAAGGCCAAATATTTTATAATCTTTTATGTAAGCTTGGGGAGCTTAAAATAAATATTGTATTGACAAATGTATTTGTGCCCTTTATTGATCATAAACCAATTAAGGAACCCACAGGATAAGAAGCTACTATCAGTTGAAATGGATGCATTAGTCAAAGCAAAACAAATTTCTAGGCTCATATTACAAATAAATGTTATAAGTTGAAAATGCCCTTTGGTGGTGGTTGTTGGGTTTTTCCCCTGAAGGTCTGTTTACTTCTTTTATAAGCTGCACAAAAGTATTTAAGTGATCATGGGTGATAAATCATTGCTCACAATGCTCACGATGAGCTTCAAACCATGAGATTCTTTTGAGAATCTGTAAGAAAAGGCTTCAAAAGCAGCTACCAATTATAACAAGGCTGACTTTAGTCAGGTTTCGGTTTGCCTTTGTCTGCACAATGATGACAATGTCTAATTTGGACTTTCCAATGTAAGCATTGTTACGAAATCATCTGTAGTCCAAGACTGCTTAGAAATGACAAAAATAACCTTAATTCTTGCAAATCTGAACAACAATATGCAGCATAAAAAGAAGAAAAAGTCCATTGCATAACACAGAAGAGCAGGGAGCAGCCCAGTCTCCTTCTGTGGAAGAACCCAGCCCTAAAAACAGTCTATTTTATTCAAGTGTACTTTAAAAGCCTCTAATTCCGAGAAAATTTCATGAGCAGTTCTGGTATATCCACATCAGGAGCTCAGAGAGTGTGCAAGGTATTTAAAAGCAGGGGAGGTTGTTGTCACACTTAAGCAAACTCGACCTTTTCACTACACAGTATGAATATTCCCAACCCAAACTTGCTGTCTGAATTCAGAGCCTTGTAGGTTTTTGATTTTCAATTAGGGATGCTCAATTGGTACAGTCCATTACAATATTCCAATATACTAATAATACCGGAAACACTTATTTTTCCCTTTTAGGTAAAGCACTTTCAATTGCATTTCATTTATCTGATTATTTTAACATTTAATTCAATACAAGCAAAATTCTATCTAAATGTCGTAAACCTCTTTTCTGCACATTCTAAGAAATTCAGGTCATCCTGCATCCTGGTCAAGACTGTTCCACACATGGACATCCATACCTGCATACACTCCCACAAAGAACTTCACTATCAATCACCAAAACAGCATTTCTTGATCTATTGTGTAAAGAAAATGATTCTCCTATTTATGCTTTATGAATAATGTATTTTAATATCCACTGTCTCAAGAATTGTACACTATATTCCTTAGTTTAATTCATTTTAAATAATTTGACCCCTTCTGTCTTCAGAACATGGATAATGTCATACTTCATTTCAGTTATCAACTTGACACACCTGGAAAAAGCAAAGCTTGAAAACTTGCCTTCTCGGACTGGCATGAACTTAGGTCTGTGGGGGCATTTTCTGGATTGTGAATTGATGGAAGAGGGCACATACCATTATCAGTGATGCTATTCTTAGGTGGATCTGAGCTGTACAAGAAAGATAGCTACGCAGGCTAAAGGAAGCAAGCCAGCAAGCAGCATTCTCCCAAAGGTAAAACTGGAAACTAAGGATGAAGCCAGCAGAGTGAGTCATGGTGGTGAAGAGAGTTTGCATGGTAAGTCTCCTTCTCATGGGGGCTTATGGGGAAGTCCTGCCTTTATATTTAAGTATCAAGTGTCTCCCCATTCTATCTGTATCTAATGTCAGCATGACTGTATCTAAAGTCCACCAAATGACTTTCAAACATGGGTTCTACTCAATTAAATCATCCCCGATAACTGCTCAATATTTAACCAGACATTGTTATTTCAAATGTTCTATTTTTCTCTACCATGTCTTCTCTGTAACAAGCTTTACAATTCTCCTACAGATTAGAGGTGATGCTCAGAAGTACCACCACTTAAATGAGTATACATCATCTTAGCAAAAATTATCCATACTTTTGTTCATAACACAGAATGACCTTTTTAAAAATTAGATATTTTCTTTATTTACATTTCAAATGTTATCCCCTTCCCTAGTTTCCCCTCTGAAAATCCCCTATCCTCCCCCCTCCCCCTGCTCCCCAAACCACCCACTCCTGATTCCTGGCCCTGGCATTCCACTATTTTGGGACATAGAACCTTCACAGGACCAATGGCCTATTCTCCCATTGATGACCAACTAAGCCATTCTCTGCTACATATTCAGCTAGAACCACAAGTCCTNCCATGTGTTTTCTTTGATTGGTGGTTTAGTCACAAGGAGCTCTGGGGGTACTGGTTAGTTCACATTGTCATTCCACATGTGGTTGCAAATCCGATCAGCTCCTTGGGAACTTTCTCTAGCTCCTTCATTGGTGACCCTGTGTTCTGTCCAATGGGTGACTGTGAGCATTCACTTCTGTATTAGGCAATGGTAGATCTTCTCAGGAGACAGCTATATCAGGCTCCTGTCAGCAAGCTCTTGTTGGCATCTGTAATCATGTCTGGATTTGGTGATTGTTTATAGGTTGGATCCTGAGGTTAGGCAGTTTATAGATGGTCATTCTTTCAGTCTCTGCTCTGAACTTTGTTTCTGTAACTCCTTCCATGGGTATTTTGTTCCAGATTCTAAGAAGGAATGAAGTATCCACACTTTGGTCTTTCTTCTTGTTGATTTTCATGTGTTTTGCAAACTGTACCTTGGGTATTCTAAGCTTCTGGGCTAATATCCACTTATCAGTGAGTGCATATCATGTGTGTTCTTTTGTGATTGGGTTACCTCACTTAGGATGATATCATCCAGATCCATTTATTTGTCTAAGAATTTCATGAATTCATTGTTTTTAATTGCTGAGTAGTACTCCATTATATAAATGTACCACATTTTCTGTATCCATTCCTCTGGTGAGGAACATCTGGGTTCTTTCCAGCTTCTGGCTACTATAAATAAGGCTGCTAGGAACATACTAGAGCATGCGTCCTTATTACAAGTTGGAGCATCTTCTGGGTATATACCCAGGAGCGGTATTACTGGATCTTCCAGTACGACTCTGTCCAGTTTTTTGAAGAACTACCAAACTGATTTCCAGAGTGGTTGTACCAGCTTGTAATACCAATCTTCTTGCTTCACATTGTAGCCAGTATCTGCTGTCACACGAATTCTTTATCTTAGTCATTCTGACTGGTGTGAGATGGAATCTCAGGGATGTTTTGTTTTGCATTTCCCTGATGATTAAGGATGTTGAACATTTTTTTTAGGTGCTTCTCTGCCATTTGGTATTCCTCAGTTGAGAATTCTTTGTTTAGCTCTTTACCTCATTTTTTAATAGGGTTATTTGGTTTTCTGGAGTCCAACTTCTTGAATTCTTTATATATATTGAATATTAGCCCCCTATTGGATTTAGGATTGGTAAAGATCTTTTCCCAATCAGCTGGTTGCTGTTTTGTCTTATTGATGGTGTTCTTTGCCTTACAGAAGCTTTGCAATTTTATGAGGTCCCATTTGTCAATTCTTGATCTTACAGCACAAGCCATTGCTGTTTTGTTCAGGAATTTTTCCCTGTGCCAGTATCCTCGAGGATCTTCCCCACTTTCTTCTCCATAAGTTTTAGTGTTGATGATTTTATGTGAAGTTCCTTGATCCACTTACACTTGAACTTTCTATAAGAAGATAAGAATGGATCAATTTGCATTCTTCTACATGATAACTGCCAGTTGAGCCACCACCATTTGTTGAAGATGCTGTCTTCTCTCCACTGGATTGTTTTAGCTCCTTTATCAAAGATCAAGTGACCATAGGTGTGTGGATTCATTTCTGGGTCTTCAATTCTGTTCCATTGACTTACCTGTCTGTCGCTGTAGCAGTGCCATGCAGTTTTTATCACAATTGCTCTGTAGTACAGGTTGAGGTCAGGAATGGTGATTCTACCAGTTTTTTTATTGTTGAGGATAGTTTTTGCTATCCTAGGTTTTTTGTTATTCCAGATGAATTTGCAAATTGCCCTTTCTAACTCTGTGAAGAATTGAGTTGGAATTTTGATGAAGATTGCATTGAATCTGTAGATTGCTTCCTGCAAGATAACCATTTTTACTATATTAATCCTGCCAATCCATGAGCATGGGAGATCTTTCCATCTTCTGAGATCTTCTTCAATTTCTTTCTTCAGAGACTTGAAGTTCTTATCATACAGATCTTNCACTNCCTTAGTTANAGTCACACCAAGGTATTTTATATTTTTTTGTTACTATTGTAAAGGGTGTTGTTTCCCTGATTTCTTTCTCATCCTGTTTATCCTTTGTGTAGAGAAAGGCTATTGATTTGTTTGAGTTAATTTTATATCCAGCTACTTCACTGAACTTATCATGTTTAGTTCTCTGGTGGAATTTTTAGGGTCACTTATATATACTATCCTATCATCTGCAAATAGTGATATTTTGATTTCTTCCTTTCCAATTTGTATCCGTTTGATCTCCACTTGTTGTCTAATTGCTCTGGCTAGGACTTCAAGTACTATATTGAATATGAAGGGAGAAAGTGGGTAGCCTTGTCTAATCCTTGACATTAGTGGGATTGCTTCTAGTTTCTCACCATTTAGTTTCATGTTGGCTACTAAGTTTGCTGTATATTTCTTTTAGTAAGTTTAGGTATGGGCCTTGAATTCCTTATCTTTCCAAGACTTTTATCATGAATGGGTGTTGGATTTTGTTGAATGCTTTCTCAGCATCTAATGAGATGATAATGAGTTTTTTTCCTTTGAGTTTGTTTATATAGTGGATTATGTTGATGGATTTCCATATAATCAACCATCCTTACATCCCTGGGATGAAGCCTATTTGATCATGATGGATGATCATTTTCATATGTTCTCGGATTCAGTTTGAGAGAATTTTATCGAGTAATTTTTGCATTGATATTCATGAGGGAAATTGGTTTGAAATTCTCTTTCTTTTTGGGTCTTTGTGTGGTTCAGGTACCAGAGTCATTGTGTCTTCATATAATGAATTGGGTAGAATACCTTCTGTTTCTATTTTGTGGAATAGTTTGAGGAGAGTTGGAATTAGGTCCTCTTTGAAGGTGTGATAGAACTCTGCACTAAACCCATCTGGTCCTGGGCTTTTTTTTTTTTTTTTTGGTTGGGAGACTATTAATGACTGCTTCTATTTCTTCAGGGGATATAGGACTGTTTAGATCATTAATCTGATCCTGATTTAACTTTGGTACCTTGTTTCTGTCTAGAAAATTGTCCATTTCATCCTGCTTTTTCAGTTGTGTTGAGTATAGGTTTTGTAGTAGGGTCTGATGATGTTTTGAATTTCCTCAGGTTCAGTTGCTATGTCTCCCTTTTCATTTCTGATTTTATTAATTAGGATACTGTCCCTGTGCCCTCTAGTTAGTCTGCCTAAGGGTTTATCTATTTTGTTGATTTTCTCAAAGAATCAGCTCCTGTTTTGGTTAATTCTGTTAATAGTTCTTTTTGTTTCCATGAGGTTGATTTCAGCCCTGGGTTTGATTATTTCCTTCTGTCTACTCTTCTTGGGGGAATTTGCTTCCTTTTGTTCTAGAGCTTTTAGGGGTGCTGTCAAGCTGCTAGTCTGTGCTCTCTCTAGTTTCTTTTTGGAGGCACTCAGAGCTATGAGTTTTCCTTTTAGGACTGCTTCTTTTGTGCCCCATAAGTTTGGATATATTGTGGCTTCATTATCATTAAACTCTAAAAAAGTCTTTAATTTCTTTATTTCTTCCTTGACAAAGTTATAATTGAGTAGAGTGTTGTTCAGCTTCCATGTGTATGTGGGATTTCTATTATTTATGTTGTTACTGAAGATCAGCCTTAGTCCATGGTGATCTGATAGGATATATGGGATTATTTCAATATTTTTGTATCTGTTGGGGCCTGTTTTGTAACAGATTATGTGTTCAGTTTTGGAGAAGGTACGATGAGGCACTGAGAAGAAGGTATATCCTTTTCTTTTAGGATGAAATGTTCTATAGATATCTGTTTAGTCCATTTGTTTCATAACTTCTGTTAATTTCACTCCATCTCTTTATAGTTTCTGTTTCCAGGATAAGTCCATTGATGAGAGTGGTGTGTTGAAGTCTCCCACTATTATTGTGTGTGGTACAATGTGTGCTTTGAGCTTTTTTTTTTCATTTTTTATTAGATATTTTCTTAATTTACATTTCTTTTTTGTTTTATCTTTTTCCAATTTTTTATTAGGTATTTTCTTCTGTGGATGCCCTTGCATTTGGAGCATAGATATTTAGAACTGAGAGTTCATCTTGGTAAATTTTACCTTTGATGAGTATGCAGTGTCCCTCCTTATCTTTTTGATAACTTTAGGTTGAAAATCTATTTTATTTGATACTAGAATGGCTACTCCTGCTTGTTTCCTTGGACCATTTTCTTAGAAAATTGTTTTCTAGACTTTTACTCTAAGATAGTGTCTGTCTATGACACAGAAGTGGGTTTCCTGTATGCAACAAAATGTTGGGTCCTGTTTACATACCCAGTCTGTTAGTCTATGTCTTATATTCCTTTGAAGGACCAGATTTGTGAAAAGATACTGTATAAATTTGTATAAAACACCTTATTTTCTCCATCTATGGTAATTGAGTGTTTTTCTGGGTGTAGTAGCCTGGGCTGGTATTTGTGTTCTCTTATAGTCTGGATGACATCTGCCCAGGATCTTCTGGTTTTCACAGTCTCTAGGGAGAAGTCAGGTATAATTCTGATAGGTCTGCCTTTATATGTTACTTGACCATTTTCCCTTATTGCTTTTAATATTCTTTCTTTGTTTTGTGCATTTGGTGTTTTGATTACTATGTGACAAGAGGAATTTCTTTTCTGATCCAAACTATTTGGAGTTCTGTAGGCTTCTTGTATGTTCATGGGTACCTCTTTCTTTAGGTTAGGGAAGTTTTCTTCTATAATTTTATTGAAGATATTTACTGGTCCTTTAACTTAGAAATTTTCCTTACAGTCTATACCTATTATCCTTAGGTTTGGTCTTCTCATTGTGTCCTGGATTTCTTGGATGTTTTGGGTATCTTTTTGCATTTCTCATTTTCTTTGAGTGTTGTGTCAGTGTTTTCTGTGGTATCTTCTGCACTTGAGATTCTCTCTTCTATCTGTTGTATCCTTTTTTGATGCTTGCATGTATGGATCATGACTTCTTCCCTAAGTTTTCTATCTCCAGAGTTGTCTTCCTTTATGATTTCTTTATTGTTTCTACATTCATTTTTAGATCCTGGATGGTTTCATTCAATTCTTTTACCTGTTTGGATGTGTTTTTCTGTAATTCTTTACAGGATTTTGGTTTTTTACTCTTTAAGTGCTTCTACCTATTTACCTTTGTTCTCCTGTATTTCTTTAAGGGAGTTATTTATGTCTTACTTATAGTTCTCCATCATCATAATGAGAAGTGACTTTAGATACATATCTTGTTTTTCTGGTGTGATGGTGTAACCAGGACTTGCTATGGTGGGAGAGTTGGATTCTGGTGATGCCAAGTAAACTTGGTTTCTGTTGCTTCTATTTTTACCCTAGCCTCCTACCATCTGATTATCTCATGTACTCCCTGACCTCGATATATCTGATTGGAGCTTGTCCTTCCTGTAATCCCAGTTGAGTCAGAACTTCTCAGAGTCCAGCTTTCTTTGTGGTCCTGTGATACTGGAATCCTGTGGTGCTGAGATTCTGGGTGTGTCAGAGTTCTTGGCAGTCAAGCTTCCTCTGAGACCCTGAGATCCTGGTGTGACTAAGCTCCTGGGATCCTGGGATTCTAGAATCTTAAGATCCTGGGTGTGTTAGAGCACCCAAAAGTGTGCTTCTTCTGGGGACCCTGGGACTGTCCACTGAGTTCGTGCCCAAGGTGACCTAGTGCTGGGGCTAACTGGAAGGAACCTGAACCACTAGTCAGGTAGGGTTCCTGTGTCTCTTCTCCTGCTGACCCCAGGCACTCCTGGTTCTTTTAGAACAGATGTTGTGGTCCACTAACTAGTGATCCTAAGATCTTGGGCTAGCTTGGGCACCTGGGGGGTGGAGAATCCTCTGGGGACCTTGGGATTGTCCACCAAGATTGCGTCCAAGGTGGCCTGATGTTGGCTCAGACCAGAAGGAACCCAGAATGACCTTTCAAATGCTTTTTTTTTTGCCTAATTATAGACACTAAAAGCAAACAATAAATGAGCCATTATTCTTAGATTCCTCCTGCTAAATAGACTCTTTGCAAGCAATTGCAACAGGAAAGGGACCAGAGAAGGTGGGAAGGATTACATTTATTTAAGAAAAAAAAGAAGATCATAAAGCTGGGGATCAGAAAGTAAAGAGGAAATATTGCATGGTGAGATAGTAGAAACAAGGAAAATCTTATCATAGGCCAGGACAAGAGTTTTAACATTTCTTCTAAGAATATTGATAAGGTATCATTAGAACTGCATAGAACTGATGGTTTTAAAGATCTGTTAATGACTGGGTAGATAATAGGTTTAAGTACAGCAGAGGGTCACAAAAAACAAACAAACAATAAAAGAAGATAGTGCAAGATATTTTCATATTATTAAGATAATTTTTCAGATTATTCAGGTTATTTTAAATCTTTCATTTAATTATTAGGTCATTCTGTGATTCTGTTCAAATACCTGCCTGGTAGTTCTATGGGGAGATTAAATATTAGGCACATTCTGATCACTGTGGAGATTATATCTTGATACATTTAGGTCTTTAAAGAGAATAGAAAATGAAATTCTAGACCTAAATAGATCAAGAATACTTGATCTAAGATGACTGACAGGAGAGGAATAAAAAAGTAATGGAGAAATGTAATAGCCCATATTATATTTGGCTTTCAAATTTATTAAAAAGGATTATGCTTTTATTGTGGTACATTTTACAAGTTTTGAGAAGGGTAAGGTGGTTACCCTAATTTTAGTGTTAAAATGAGTAATTCTAAAAGTAGAGTTTGAGGGGCAGAAGCTAAGAGAAGCTTCTGATTGTCATAACAAGCCAGGAGTGATCAGGGTGGTAGGAACTGACTGTAGAGAGTATTTGCATTGCTGTTTATTTTCAAAGGTAAGCTGGCTGGCTAACACGAGAGAAGAGGTGTCGAGACCCACTTGCAGGGTTTTGATCCCAGTAACTAAAAAAAAATCAAGTAGCCTTGGATAGAAAGCAAAGAGACTGGGTTTTAGGAAACATTAGAACCTCAGCTGGAAAATTTTCTTGTGATTCCAGTGAAGGAGAAAGTAATATGAATTTGGAGTTCAGGGGAACAGTCAGTCTAGAGATACAGATGCTGTGGCCATTAGCATGTAAGCAACAGTATTTCAAACTGTGTTTCTAGATTAGATAGTGACAGTGTCTTTAAGAAACACTCTGTGGATGGAGTCCCAAGACACTTGGCTATTACTGTGAGAGAGACAAAGCATAAAGAAACCTGAGAGAGAACTGCAATAGGAACAAGAAGGAAAGAGTATGATGTGGGGCGAACCCTGCCTTTTTCTCCGATGCCAGCTCAGCTTTTAGATCTTGAAAGCGCTATTTGACATCATCTTCCCTAGATTTGGTTATGAGTCTTTCCTAAGTGCTCCTGCGGCAAAACACTCTGAGTCTCTGTCATGCCGTGTCACAGAGATCTGTTCTGACTCATTTCTTCCTATAAACCATGAGCTTCTTTAAGTAAGAAATCAAAAGTATTCCTAGAAATTAGCCCCATGCTTATCCCATAATAAACCCAGAACACCAATGATTGAATTGAATTAGTAATTGGGTCTTACCATCACAGGCACAGTACT
This sequence comes from Mus pahari, assembly GCF_900095145.1. Lineage (NCBI taxonomy): Eukaryota > Metazoa > Chordata > Mammalia > Rodentia > Muridae > Mus > Mus pahari. The sequence continues at coordinate 9,056,024 of NC_034592.1, read as the reverse complement.
ACTGTGATAAAAATGAGCCTGCTATGATTATTAGGACCAGTACCACATATACATTTATTTCATTGAGTTTATTTCTCTTTATAATTATTCATAGGAAAATTTCTAGCATTAGTTTGTTGCTACATTTGCAGTTCTGATTCATATAATGGAGCAGGAAGAATGAAAGTAATATTATTTTTTATATGTTAAACATGTGTACTAAATAGGACCTTCATATGCTACCTTATGTAAATATTTGACCTTCCTCACAAAATTAGGAAGAAAAGTACAATTAATTTAGAAAAAAAAGCCCCACAAGATTCATAAGTATCTAAGCTCATGGAAATTGTTATGAGTCAGATTTAAATATCTATGAACTTTTTGTTAATGTGCTATATATAAAATATGGATAATCAAGACAGGTAACTAATTTTAAAACAGCAGGACATCACTTACCGGGAAGTATAGGAGCAGAGAACCAAACAATATTGTTTCCAACAGGATGAGCCCAGATGCCCTGATGCTCTAAAAGACAAATCAAGAATGTCAGTGTTAACTTAATTTCCAGGCAGAGAGGATTTATGCTACTGTCAAAATGCCTCATTCCTAAGAACAGCATTCTTCTGGGCAAAATTAAGTAAATAAACGAAATCTAGCTAGTGTTCAGGTGGTGAACAGCTGGCAGATGAGGGACATCTGACTATAACAGGTGACAGGCCTGACAATGGCATCTTCACGGAATTTCATTCTCTGCAACTTGAGTTACTCAGTCATCTGAAAAGCCAAGAACACTACCTTAAAGATTCCTACAATTTCAGAAATTGTAGCCAACACAAATCTTTTCTCTATTTCTAAGACATAAGCCACCAGTGTCCTAGGCCATTTTATGGACACCTGCTGGATCACTGTAGATGGTTAAACAAAGTCTCAATGTGAGCTATATAAAGACCTGTAATCTCAATGATGTAATATAATCCCTATAGCACAGCTTAATTATGTAAAAAATATGAATCATATTCATATGAAATGATCCTCACCTTAAGTATTATTTATCCTAAAGTCAAAATCCAAAAGATTAAGTTGTTTTCAAGTAGACTTACTAATATTTAGTTTCTAAACATGAAGGTATTTATCAACTTTACAACATCTTTTAAAAATATTTTTATTGATTTCCTGTGAGTGTCACATCATATACCCCAGTCCCAGCCAGTTCCCCTCCCCCTCATCTCCACCCTTCATCCTTGCAAACTCTCCCCCCAAATAAAAAACACGCAGACAAACAAACAACAACAAAACATAGACATCTCATCTTGGAAGCTGTGGTATGTCACAGTGTGTCCCACAGTATATCTGTCTGTCTACACATCTTCGCTTGCAAATGTTCATTGCAATGAGGCATTGGTCTGGTTCAAGATCTCTGGCTTCTGTGACACCATTAATCCTCATTGGGATTGCTTAAAGTTATCCTGTTGTAGCTCTGAATCATGGAAATCCTGCAGCTTTGGAACAGCAGGATTGGCCCAACCTTTCACAGATTATATAGATATTGGGGCAGGCCAATTCAGAGCCTTGGATCTGGGTCTGGGTGATGGCAGAGACGGTCAGTCCACAGGCTTTCCCTTATCTGCACCACTAGGACAGCTCTCCAGCCCTGTTCTGATAAGGCCACACAATCAACAGGAGGCCACAACAGCAGGAGTCAGGGTGAGTTCTCCTGTTCTCATGACCTTGAGGCTAGCTCATAGCCTCACCTGCATGAGCCAGCTCCACTGTGCTTCCCAGTCAAGGTACTGGGCCCACTCTCCCAAGTGCTGCAGCTGGTGAGGATCTGGACTAGCTCTCCTGATCTCACACCCCCATGACTGGCTCATCCATGCCTTCACCATCAGGGACACTGTATTGCCCAGGTGAGGTGCAGGGCCCATTCCTCTGAGGGCTACAGCCAATGATGCAACAGGTCTAGCACTCCTGCTCTCATACCCTCAAAGCCATCTTTCCTGATTACTGCAGGTGTCAAAGGGGATGGGGCAAGGTATCACCCCCTGTACCCAAGCTACCTCATGGCAGCCAAGTGGCAGGCCCAGCTTTCGCTCACTCTCATCCTCAGACCTGGCTCATCTTCACCCCTGTCATCTAGACTGGCTCCAATGTGATACCCAGGGCCTGCTCTGCTAACAGCTGCAGCTGGTGAGGGGAAGGCAGGACTAGCTCTCTTTGGCTCATAATCCTATGGGCAGCCTTGCCAACAGCCAGAGGTGGCAAGGAGCAAGGGTTGGGACATCACCTCTATGCCCATGCTACCCCATGGCAGACAAATGGCAGGGTCTGCTCTCCCACACTTATGCCCTGGCACAGCTTGACCTCCACCACTGCCATTAGAGACAGCTCTACTGTGTTTTCTGGGCAAGGCGTAGGGTTTGCTCTCCCTTATTTTCATCCTCAGGGCTGGCTCACTCCTACCACCAGTGTCAGCTCTGATGTGCGATCCAAGCAAAGCTCAGGGTCCACTCTTCCAAGTGCTGCAGTTAGTGCATGGCAGAACTAGCTCGCCTGAATTGTGCCAGTGGTTAAAAAAAAAGGGGGGGGGATTAACTCTCCAGAGTGCAATATTCAGTGAGGAGCAGGACGAATTATGGGTAGCCCTTGGAGATCCAGGTAGTCCCCAGTGGCTGCCCCAACCAGGGAAATCCCTATGTTCTCTAAGGGTAATATGAGCCATTAATATTGACACTGACCCGTGCTGCTGCATAGCCATGAACTCAGCAGCATCTCAGGCTGGGACTTCACCATGGCCCCAAATGGCAGGACTGGCCATTCACAACAGGTTACTCCTTTCCAAACTTGAGTCTCCAGTTCCATCTCTCTTTATAATGCTCAAGATGCTCCACTTCTGTTTCTCTCCCAACTGACCACCATATATCCTCCCACACTATGGCGGCTCCAGCTGCAGGCTGGCCACGCAGCTGGCAGGCTCCTGGGTGATATCATCCATCTGTGCTGCATGGCAAGCAGTGTGTCAGAAAGCAGGCATTGTGCACTGGAGGGCAGGTCTGTAGGTAGCAGGGTGGTCCACAGGTCTCTGTCTGTCTTTCTCCTACCCTGTACTGCCTGGACTTGGTTTTATGTGATTTGTATGAGTCTTAGGCATAAAACAGATTTGGCTGCCAAGCCAGGCATCAAGCTAGGATGAACAAAAAACTGCCATCTGCTCTGCCCCTAAGAACAACCCCACCAACAAGGTGCCTTTTTGCCCATTGGCAGGGGGCATGACTTTTTAATATAAAATCTGCAAAGTAACAAATTCCTAAAACAAAATAGAATTGAGGCAAGAAATAAAATACTAAATCCATCTTAGCTTATAACAATAAATTTGGCTTCAATGAGCTAAAGTTCCAAGACTGTCTCTCTGGAATCCCTATGTTTTTATGAAATTTCATTTAAAACATGCATACACATTACCAACATACAGACGTCTTACTTATCAGGGAAGTTAAGTGAAACAAGAAAATTCTGCAACAACCAAAATATGCTAGGAATCCAAACTATGACAGAACATTGTACTCTTTTGAAAATGATCTGATAATTGGAGAGTCAGGAAAAGAAAATTCTAATTCCCCTCCTGAAATCTTGCAATGTGCATTAACCACACAGAAAATTCTAATTCCCGTCCTGAAATCTTGCAATGTGCATTAACCACACAGAAAATTCTAATTCCCTTCCTGAAATCTTGCAACGTGTATTAACCACGCAGAACTGTTTTATGTGATCCTTCAAAGGAACTCATAACTAAGGGTTTCAAAATGGTGTACAGTAGCGGTCACTTGAGTGGCTTTTCCCATTTTCTTTTCTGTGGTGTTGAGGATGGAGCCCAAATCTTACACTTGCTTGGCAATCTTTGCACCTCCACTACATCATCCGCCTCTCTGTGGATTTTAGACATGGATTATTGTTTTACCTAGTAGATGATTTGATGAAAAGAAAATTTCTATCAGCAATATTTGAGGGTGGGCTGGCAAAATTTCTAAAATGGAAAATTACATTTGCAAAGCATACCTACTTATGGATGTTTTATAGCTTATCTTCTATTTTTTTAATATGACCCTAAGACTCAGACTCCAAACCATTATGCAAAACTTATGAAATAATCTATGCAATGTTGACAAAGGAACAGAGAAAGGAGCTGGAGAGAACAACATAAAATAAATAAATAAACACAAAATAAATAACAGGCTTTACAGTTAAGTTTTCCTTACTGTGAATTCTGAAATAGCTATTGCAGTAGGCAACAGTGAATTTCAATGGCCTTCCCCATAAAAATGAGTATTTTTAACACCTTATTAAACTCAGTAAGTTATTAAACACAGAGTAGGTAAAATGGCTACCATTGGACTTGGTGCACATAACAGTATATCGAGTTTTTAAGGCATAAAGCAGCCCCTGGCTGATGAATTTGAAAACTCTGGGTATATTTTTAGAGCAAAAAAATTCTTTTATGTTCAAATAGAAAAGGTTATGGAAAAGATGGAAGAGCACATACTGTTCTTGCAGGGGACCTGAGCTTGATTCCCAGCAACCATGTCAAGCAGCTCACAACCATGTGAAATTATACCTCCAAGAGACTTGTCACCCTTTTCTGGCCTCCAGGGGCATCTGCACTCATGTGCACAGACATATATATCATTTTAAAACAATATGTAAACTATAATAAAAAAGTTAAGTTCAAAATTATACCAGAAGTTCCAAGAGCCCAGCAGTATGGGAACCAAAAGTTCTTTGCTTGATGTGTGATGATGTCATGGTGCCATGGTTTCTTCCCTTCTCAGTGCCTTCTATTTCTAGAGCAGTGCACTGTATGTCTGCCTTTCGGCCATTACAACAATACAAAAGTAGCAGTCATGTGTGTTTGTGTATATTCTCACAACTATCTTCTTCCTTTATACTTTACATCAGCGATGTATGTACCTCTTTGCTTAGCCTTCATCCTGGCTAATCAGGAAAGCCTAGAATTCCAGCTTGCAAATTGGAACTCTGAGAAGTGGCTCCATCTTAAAATGGGAGCCGTAGTCTAAATATGCATGCTTTCTGTTCAAAATATCTGCCTTGTCTAGCCTTAGTGGGAGAGGATGCTCCTAGCCCTGAAGAGATTTGATATGCCAGGGTGGAGGGATACAGAGGAGACGTGGAGGGGCGAGGGGAAACAGACTGTGGAGGGGGAACAGGTGCAAGGGCGGTGATCATGATGTTAAATGAATAAGTAAGTTAATGGGAAAAATATCCTATCTGGCTTCCAACTCAAACAGAATAAGCCAAACACAGTGAGTGGTTCCTCAGGTCAAAGAAGCATTGCATGTGACCTAAAATATTCCACCACCTTTCCCATTGCCTTGCTGGAACTAAAACTTTTAACTGGACAAAATACTTGCTTTATACTTAGTACCAAGGATTCATAAACAATTGTTATGAGCCATCTACTGATCAAGTGTATAAGATGTGAGAGAAGAGGTGCTTGGGACTGGGAGAGGACACATGGTGACCGATGATGGAGATAATAAGCAAAGTGACAGAAGACAAGGAAAACTTTCACCTCCTGAGCAGTTTTTCTTGAGACAGAGTTGTGGGATAGAACTAATTTTAGCTAGACTTGTGAAATAGGAAATGCAGAGAAGGGAGTACTTTCTTGAAAGACAATCAGCAATATATGCTATGATGCTATTTATGTAAAACAACTAGACAGCATACATGCATACCTACATAAATAAAGGTTCAGATCCATAGGTGTGTCCAACCAGTGGCTCACAGGCTGTGCTTAGCCCAGGAATGCTCTGAATGCAGCCTGCAACACTGTACATACGATGCCACATCACCCTTGGTCCAGATGTTTCATCCTAACCTGGCAGCAAATGTCTTTTCTGAAGTAGAGATTATATTTAGACAGAAGAGAACTAACCTAGAAATCTTTCTTTTCATTGAGGAGATACAGTCAGAGACTTCTGAATCATAAACCTTTTTAGTAATTAACTGAAGAAAATCTAAAGTCTATTACCTCAGGTCTTATAAAGTTCTATGATTATGAGTTATAATTTGCAAAAGTCTAAATATAACCTTTTTATAACTAATATTAATAAATACAATTTCTAAACTTTGTAATGGAGACTACATATTAGCCTTCCTCCATTATTATCAAGGACTCCTTTCCTACTTCCCAAACCCCCAAAGATAAATTATGAAGATTAAATGACAAATTCAAACCTATAAATCAAAAGAAAAGACTAATGATATTCTACTAATTTTATCAAGTTGTGTCCAAGCCAGCCTCTAACTCCCATTACCCTAGCATGCAAAGCACAGAGGCACACATGCCCCAGTGCATGCTTGCAGCTTCCAGGGGAAAATTTGCCCTTATACAGCACCCTCCAAGGAAGCCCAAACCATTAAGTAATAAAAGAATAGGAAGCCTGAAGACTGTGTTTTTTAAAATAATTTAAAAGACTTGTTATTATTTCCCTGGCTCCATAGAACTAACTCTATTTCATTTCATATTTTAAACAGTATTAGCCTCTGGGGAAATAACACACAACTTGCTAACATAATGTAGCTATTTTTGATCCCTGCCAATGTCTTTAACCTTGCAATATTTAAACTTTCCTTATATTACAAAAGGAATCTCTGAGAACGAAAACATTTTAGATAGCTCAATCTCATGATTTATGAGTAAACTCTGAGACAGCAATGGAATTATATTTTCCAAAGGATAAACAGCATAGGACTTAGAGAAACCAATAGCCCACAAATCTCTCATTTACAAAATGACATATACAGAACAGACTCGGGCTGACCGTTTTTGCTAACTCTTCTGTTTCTATGGCCACAGATGAGACACTTCCTTCCAGTGACACTTGATGAGCATTTGACATAATGGTGTCAATAGATTTCCAATAGGATGGAAATAGGATGTGAAAGGCTGTCCTCTTCCTTGCTAGGATATTGTCTGAACGTGTTTCTCAACTAAGGACCATGGCCTGTATATACTCATTGGCAAGCCTTTAGCTACAACTCTGTGGTCTATTTGTAATCTTCCATCACCTTCATCCTGTTTTTGGAAATACTAAACAACACGTTTCACAAAATTAAGATAAATTCTCCACATGCCCAGAAAGCATGCAGGAATGATGTAAAGGCTGAACAGGAGGCCATCTTTCTTCAGATAGCTTCTTGTGCATCCTTAAGAAAGAAGACATGGAATCCCCAAAATACGTTCCCTGTGAGTTCAATGTTAAGGGTTTCATTAAGAGCCACTGGGGTGAATGGATGCTTTTTTGAATAAAAAGTAGATTATTAAAACAACAAATTCTTCTTTTTGAAAAAAATTTTCCTTCTGAGTGAGATTTAAGCATTCTCCAATGGTCCCTCTTTGTTACTTAGTTTCTTTAGGTCTGTGGATTGAAGTATGGTTACTCTATACCTTATGGCTATTGTCCACATGTGAGTACATATCATGCACATCTTTCTGAGTCTGGGTTACCTCACTCAGGACGTAGCTCCATCCATTTGCCTGAAAATTTAATAATATCTTTGTTTTTAATAGCTGAATAGTATTTCATTGTGTAGATGTACCATATTTTCTTTATACATTCTTCAGTTGAGGGACACCTAGGTTGTTTCCAGTTTTTGGCTATTATGAACAAAGCTGCTATGAACATATTTGAACAAGTGTCTGTGTGTTATGGTGGGGAATCTTTTGGGTATATGCCTAGAAGTCGTATAGCTGGGTGTTGAGGTAGAACTATCCCTAATTTTCTGAGAAACTGCCAATGTGATTTCCAAAGTGGTTGTACAAGGCTGTACTCCCACCAGCAATGGAGAAGTGTTTCCCTTGCTCCGTATCTTTGCCAGTATGTGCTGTCACTTGAGTTTGGGATCTTAACCATTCTTATAGCTGTAAGATGGATGCTTGATTCTCACTCAGAAAAGAAAAGAAAATATTGGAGGTGAATGTGAAGAGGGAACTGGTTTGGAGAGTCGATAAGGAAAGATACTCAGATAGAGAACAGGTGTGGGTCGGGTGCAAGAGATAGCTGGGAGAAAGAACAGAAATCGATAGGGGGCATGGCTAGGACAAGACAGAGACCTGGGGCAGAAGAGTCTCCCAGGAGCCTGTGGTGGTGATCCTAGCTAAGACTCCTAGCAGCTGGGGTTATGGAGACTGAAGTGGACACCTTCTGTATCCAGGTAGAACTTCCAGAAAATAGAGGGGGACACCTATTCACCAACAAAACCTGCAACACAAAATTTGTCCTGTCTATAAGTTGCTCAGGGATAGAGATGGAGAAGAGATTGATGAAATGGCCAACCAATGACTGGCTTGACTTGAGACCCATCCTGTGGAAGAGAGCCAACCCTTGACACAATTAATGACATTCTGTTCTGCTTGCAGACAGGAACCTAGCATAACAGTCTCATCCAGCAGTTTCATCCAGCTGCTGAAGGAAGCAGATGCAGAGACCCGCAGGCAAAAATATTAGGTAGAGATCCAGGAATCTTGTGGAGGAATGGAGAATAGGATTAAAGGAGGCAGAGGGATCAAGGATACCACACGAAGACCTAAAAGGCCAGCTAACCTGAGTCCTTGGGCGCTCACAGGTACTGAAACACCAACAAAAGAGCATGCAGGGGGATGGACCTAGGCTCCCTACAATTTGTAGATATGCAGCTTGGTCTTCATGTGGGTCCCCTAACAATTGGAGCCCAGGCTGTCTCTGACTCTGTTACCTACCTTTGGATCCCCTTTCCCTGGCTGGTCTGCCTTGTCAGGCCTCAGTGAGAGAAGATGCCCTTAGTCCTGCTGCACCTTGATGTGTCAGGGTGGCTTGGTACCCATGGAAGATTTCACCTTCTTTGAGGAAAAGGGGAGGGGAAGAGGGGCTTGTGGGGAAGGTAACCAGGAAGAGAGTAGAGAGGAGGGGATGCAGTTGGGATATAAAGTGAATAAATTAATTAATGAAGAAAATCTTCCAGTGAAAACAGAATTAAATATGAAGATTATTAAATCCTAAAAGTGGGATTAAGGCACTAACTACTTTTTTTACACTCCATATTTTATTCCACCCAACCCTGTCCACCCTCCAACTGTTCCACATCCCACACCTCCTGCCCACTCCCCTGTCTCCACATGGATGTCCCCACTCCCCACCCCACCGGACCTCTAAACTCCCTGGGGTCTCCAGTCTCTGAGGGTTAGGTGCATCATCTCTGAATGAACAAAGACCCGGCAGTCCTCTTCTATATGTGTGTTGGGGCCTCATATCAGCTGGTATAAGCTGCCTGTTTGGTGGCACAGTGAGAGACTTCAGGGGTCAAGATTAATTGAGACTGCTGGTCCTCCTACAGGGTCACCCTTCTCAGCTTCTTTCAGTTTTCCCTAATTCAACAACAGGGGTGAGCTACTCTGTCCATTGATGGGGTGTAAGCATCTGCATCTGACTCTTTCAGCTGCTTTTGAGTCTTTTGGAGGGCAGTCTTGATAGGTTCCTTTTTGTGAGCACTCCATAGCCTTAGTAATAGTGTCAGGCCTTGGGACCTCCCCTTGAGCTGCTTCCCAATTTGGGCCTGTCACTGGACCTTCTTTTCCTCAGTCTCCTCTCCATTTCCATCCCTGTAATTCTTTCAGACAGGAACAATTATGGGTCAGAGTTGTGACTGTGGGATGGCCCCCCTCTCCCTCATTTGACGCCCTGTCTTCCTGCTGGAGGTGGGCTCTGTAAGTTCCCTCTCCCTACTGTTGGGCATTTCATCTAAGGTCCCTCCCTTGAGTCCTGGGAGTCTCTCACCTCCCAGGTCTCTGGTGCATTCTGGAGAATCCCCCCAACCTCCTATCTCCTGAGGTTGCCTGTTTCCATTCTTTCTGCTGGCCCTCAGGGTCCCTCACCCAATACCAGATCAGGTTCCCCTCTCAAAACACCCTCAAGCTCCTCACACCCTGCCACTTTTCCTCCCAGGTCTCTCCCTCCCTCCCCACTCGTGATTTCTTTCTTTTCTCTTCCAAGTGGGACTGAGGCATCCTCACTTGGACACTTCAGCTTGTTGACCTTTTTGAGTTCTGTGGACTGTATCTTGGGTATTCTGGGGTGTTTGTTTGTTTGTTTGTTTCTAACATCCACTTATTAGTGAGTACGTACTATGCATGTCCTTTTGAGTCTGAGTTACCTCACTCAGGATAGTATTTTCTAGTTTCCATCCATTTGCCTGCAAAACTCAGGATATCCTTGTTCTTAACAGCTGAGTAGTATTCCATTGTGTAAATGAACCACATTTTCTGTATTCATTCTTCTGTTGTGGGACAACTGGGTTGTTGCCAGCTTCTGGCTATCACAATCAAGGCCACTATGAACATAGTGGAACATGTTCCCCTTTGGCATGGTGGGGTATCTTTTGGGTCTATTCCCAAGAGTGGTATAGCTGGATCTTCAGGTAGATCTATTTCCAATTTTGTGAGGAACCTCCAGATTGATTTTCAGAGTGCTTGTACAAGTTTTCAATCCTACCAGCAATGGAGGAATGTTCCTCTTTCTCCACATCCTCTCCAACATGTGTTGTCACCTGAAGTTCTGATCTTAGTCATTCTGATTGGTGTGAGGTGAAATCTCAGGGTCATATGATTTGCATTTCTCTGATCACTAAGGACTTGGAACGTCCTTCTCAGCCATTCAAGATTTCTCAGTTGTGAAATCTCGGTTTAATCCTATACTCCATTTTTTGATAGGGTTGTTTGGTTTTTTGATGATTAGCTTCTTGAATTCTTTATATACTTTGAATATTAGCTGTCTATCAGATGTGGAGTTTGTGAAGAATTTTTTTCCCAATCTGTAAGTTGCCAATTTGTCTTATTGACTATGTCCTTTGCCTTACAGAAGCATTCCAGTTTCATGAGGTCCCATTTATCAATTGTTGATCTTAGAGCATGAGTCATTGGAATTCTGTTTAGGAAATTTTCCCCTGTGCCAATGAGTTCATGGCTCTTTCCCACTTTCTCTTCTATTAGATTCAGTGTATCTGGTTTTTGTTGAGGTCCTTGATCCACTTGGACTTGAGCTTTGTGCAAGGTGATAAATGTGGGTCTATTTTAATTTTTCTACATACAGACAGCCAGTTAGACCAGCACCATTTATTGAAGATGCTTTCTTTTTTTCCGTTGTATATTTTTGGCTTCTTTGTCAAATATCAAGTGTCCATAGTGTGTGGTTTTATTTCTGGGTCTTCAATTCTATTCCATTGATCAACATGTCTGTCTCTGTACCAGTACCATGCAGTTTTTGTCACTATTGCTCTGTAGTAAAGTTTGAGGTCGGGGATGGTGATTCCCCAGCTGTTCTTTTATTGTTAAGAATTGTTTTATCTATTCTGAGGCTTTGCCTTTCCCGATGAATTTGAGAAATGCTCTTTCCATGTCTTGGAAGAATTGTGTTGGGATTTTGATGGGGATTGCATTGAATCTATAGATTGCTTTTGATAGGATGGTCATTTTTACTATGTTAATTCTGCCAATCCATGAGAATGGGAGATCTCTCCATTTTCTGAATTCTTCCTTGAATTCTTTCTTGAGAGACTTGAAGTTATTGTCACCAGGTCTTTCACTTATTTGGTTAGAGTTACCCCAAGATATTTTATATTACTTATGTCTATTGTGAATGGAGTTGTTGGACAGTGATGGTGCATGCCTTTAATCCCAGCACTTGGGAGGCAGAGGGAGGCCGACTTCTGAGTTTGAGGCCAGCCTGGTCCACAGTGAAGGGAGTTGTTTCCCTAATTTCTTTCTCAGCCTGTTTATCATTTGTGTAAAGGAAGGCCACTGATTTATTTGAGTTAATTTTATATCCAGCCACTTTGCTGAAGTTGCTTATCAGCTGGAGATTTCTCTGGTAGAATTTTGGGGGTTCCTTATGCATACTATCATATCATCTGCAAATAGTGAGACCTTTATTTATTCTTTGCCAATTTGTATCCCCTTGCTCTCTCTTTGTTGTCTTATTGTTCTAGATAGACATAAACTAGTTTTGGAAAATATTATTCATTGCTCTATTGAGATAAAGTCTGATGTCACTCAGTTGATAGCCATTTTTTTTAAAATATAAGTGTACTTTATATTAGGAAATTCAAGAGATTTCACAAATTATTGCTCATTTTCACTTGAACAGCAAGCAGCAATAGATCTAAGTAACAAAAGTGATTGCTAATTAATCTAGTCCCAGGGCCATACACACCAATCTTACTGATTTGTGTTTAATATCACGGTGTTTTGTTTTGAATTTGGTATGTTCAGAAGGACAATCTTTAAGGTACTGTTTTCAGATGCTAATGTGCACACATCATCAGCAGTTTGTTGTATAGCAGTCGTCAGCAGGAAGTAAATTTGAGATTTGGGCTAGAACTTCTCAGAACTGTTAAGTTTGTCTCACACACTGTCCTCTGCCACAGTCTGGGACAGGGATACAAGCATTATTTGCTTGACATTGGGAGGAATGCATCTTATTCTCTGTAACCCACGGAACACACTATTTTATTCTGACAAGACATTTACACATAAAACCATAAAATATGATGACTATTTCAATGAGAAAACCAAGAAATGGTTCAATGAGATGTAGTAGATTATCTTTATCTCCAAGAAGAACCAAACACTTGAGAAACTTAGGAGCAGTAATTGTAATTTTGCAGCTGATTGGTGAGCCACAAATGTGTGTGGTGATGTGTGTGGGGAGCCCAATGTACTTCACCTGCAAACACAATGAAGATGGGAATTCAACATTCACTTCTAAAGACAGTTTATATATTTCTGATGGTAGAAAGTTGGAGTCTTACTTGCTTCACACTTCAGAGCATTAAGAACCAAATAAGCATTATAGAATTTGTTTGTCCCTCTAAATGAGAACATAAAATCTTGAAGATATTTGCCAAAAGACAAAATGAAAAGTAGTATGGAATAATAATTTGGTAAATTATTAATTATCTATTTCTTGTTTACATTTTCCATGTAAATTCTAACCTCTTCTTTCATTTAATTATTTTATTTACATCTTTGTGCTTTTCGGCAAACTAAATGTCTGTGATTAAATAATTATCTGGATATTTTATGATTTTGTATCTTACATCATGAATGTGGCTTAGGAAAGATTTCAAATAATTAATTCATAAGGTTTAAGTAGATAATAAGTTCTAACCCTTACATATAAAACTCATAAAGGTCATATTAACTGATGGATGTTTTAATTGGTTTCTTTCTTCTCTGTGATGGATCATTTTCCCTATGATACACTGTTTAATGCACTAGGATCTGAGTATGAACTCAAAAGACACAAGTGAAATCATAAGTATATCTAGAAATTTGATGATAGAGAGATTTGACAATAGAGAAATATTGAATGAATGTTATGAAACAAACAAAAAAATGCATCCAAAAAGTTTACCAATGTAATAGATTTTTAAGACCTATTATGATTATATATCAATGAGTTAATTTGGTTTTCTAGAAGTTAGAAGCTATTTAAAGTCTGCCAAACTAATTACTTAGAATATGTATTTTCAGCCACAACTGCTTTCTGAATCTCCAAGTTTATATTCTCTTTCACTTTCCTAGAAGCACTTTATATTCAAGGAGCCAGAAACTAAATTTTACAACCATGCTTGTATTCAGATTCTCTTTCCTGATAAGAACAATCAGTCATTTTCCAATACTATATTCAAGCTATTTTTCAAACATACACTTACAGATTTTAAATGAAATGAACTTGTTTTATTAAAGAAATCCAATCCTACACTTATTTGATTTTAGAACTCCCCTATTTTTTTCTGGACAATTGTTTCACTAAATACACGACCAACTAAAAATGTGATAACACTGAATTGCTGCTTGCAAGCTGACTCACAGTTAGAAGAAAATTTTTGTTTTTGTATGACTCCCTTAGGTCTGTTTAGTAAGTTAGAGTGGAGGAGGAAGAGGAGGAGGAGGAGAAGG
>NC_034592.1:9040535-9041766 GCF_900095145.1 Mus pahari | reverse complement strand
AAGAAGAAGAGGAAGAGGAAGAGGAAGAGGAAGAGGAAGAGGAAGAGGAAGAGGAAGAGGAAGAGGAAGAGGAAGAGGAAGAGGAAGAGAAGAGAAAAGAAAAGAAAAAGAAAAAGAATTAGAAGAAGAAAAAGAAGGAAAGTGGATAGAAGAAACAAGCATCGAGTGTCTGTTTACATCTGGTTTACATAATATCACCTCCTTTTGGCTTTACAGAGATAAAAGTGGGTAAATCTGCTGGAAAGATGAAGATGAACCAGGACCCAGCAGAACAGAAGCTATAGCCTTGCCTCTCTTGCATGTGCTTCCTGCTGAATTACTGTACTCTTCTTTTTCAACTTCACCACTGTCAACAGAAACACTCATCTTTTCTGAAATTTCATCAAGGTCTGCCTCTTCAAGAGGGACATCTATATCAGAGGAGTTCTATTGCCCCTCTAATTCCCCATGTTCAATTTCTACCCTGCCTTAATCTTACATGTTTGTTGTAAAGAGATAAAATACATTATAGTTTATAACTAAACAGTAAATCTTGGTAATAAATTAGTGGTTATCCTTCCAGATAGAACATGGAAGACAAAAATAGATGATATTAAAATATAGAAGTAAAGATCTTTGATTTTTGTTTTAATTAGTTTCCTTCCATCCATCCTTCCTTTCTTCCTTCCTTCCTTCCTTCCTTCCTTTCTTCCTTCCTTTCTTCCTTCCTTTCTGTTTAGACTGTTCTGTTTGCTTTGTATTTTGAGATAGTCTCTCTATGCAGCCTAAACTACTTCAAACTTCATCCTAGATCTACCTCCCTATTGCTAGACTTACAGCTGTGAACATACCTATCATGAAGTTCTTTAACCTTTACAGAGTGAGATTAATTGAATGGGTCTTCTTGATCCAAAATTATTTTCCCTGATACTAGTCCTACATTAAACTTAACCAATGTGTCTATATTTAATCAGAAAGTAGGATACTATCTTCTCCACTTTGTCCCAAAGGTATTTTTTTAACCTGAGATGGGTTTCTATCATGCATCTCAGACTAGTAGAGCTCACAGTCTTTTACATGGGTCACCCAAGCACTTGTAGTACAGAGGCATACCACCATGTTTTATTTCAACCTCATTTTATTAAGAAAGAATTTTTTCAAAACTCAAGTGACCATAGGTGTGTGGATTCATTTCTGGATCTTCAATTCTATTCCATTGATCTACATGTCTGTCGCTGTACCAGTACCATGC
>NC_034592.1:9034048-9040180 GCF_900095145.1 Mus pahari | reverse complement strand
TGAAGGGACCCTGATATAGCAGCCTCTTGTGAGGCTATGCCAATGCCTGGCAAACACAGAAGTGGATGCTCACAGTCAGCTATTGGATGGAACATAGGGCCCTCAATGGAGGAGCTAGAGAAAGTACCCAAGGAGCTGAAGGAGGCTGCAACCCTATAGGTGGAACAACAATATGAACTAACCAGTACCCTCTGAGTTCATGTCTCTAGCTGCATATGTAGCAGAAGATGGCCTAATCGGCCATCATTGGGAAGAGAGGCCCCTTGGCCTTGCAAACTTTATATGACCCAGCACAGGAGAATGCCAGGGCCAAGAAGTGGGAGTGGGTGGGTAGGGGAGCAGGGGCAGGGAGGAGTGTATAGGGAACTTTTGGGATAGCATTTGAAATGTAAATAAAGAAAATATCTAATAAAAAAAGAAAGAAAATTTTCTATTTCAAAAAGGATTTTTTTTCCTTTTCAGCTTTTACTGTGAATTTTATCATAAGTAATAAATTCATTATAGTTCAGAATATCAGACCAAAATAAAAAATAACATTGTAAATATACTATATATATATATGTATTATTATATACTATATGTAATATATTAACATTAACTTATACAAAAAATAAAAGAGCAATTCTAATTGTGAAAACAAAAAATAAGATATTTATAAGTAAGCAAGAACCAAGTGGTGGTGAAAATGCTACACATTGAAAACCATAAAATATAGAATAAAGAAACTTGAGATCACATTCATGAATTTGAACACTCATGATTCAAAAATATTAATACTATTGATCCACACCACTTGAAGCAATACACAAGCTCAGTGCATTCTCTACCAAAATGTAAAGGAAATTCTTTTTTTTCCACAGAAATTGAGAAGTCCTAAAATTTATATGGAATTGCAAAAGGATACTACCAGTAAAAAGCAACCACAAACAAAAACAAAAAGCCAATGTCATCATAATATCTAACCCAAAAACACAGTAGAAAGATGTTAGCCTAATCCGCATGTTCCAGGCAGATGAATGGACAATCAAACCATTGGAAGGGGTTGGAGAGCCTGGAATTGAATTCACACACTCTGGTCAACTGATTTTTCAAAATGGTGTCAAAATGCACAATGAGAAAAGGATAGTTTCTTAAACAAAGTTACACCGTTATCTAACACAGCATGACCCCAACAGATTAAATATTTATTCAAGAAAAAGGTAACACATCCAGAAGGAAACAAAGTAGACATTGTGATATTTGTCTCTGGGCATGATGTTCAAAGCACAGGTAACAAATGCAAAAACAGACAAATGTGAGTGTCAAAACTGAAAACTTCTGCAGAGCAAAGGTGAAGCAGTCAACGGAATGAAAGATGACTCATCTGTAGCATTGGAAAGTGTCTGAAAGCCATGCCTCATAAGAGGTTACTAATTAAAATACATAAAAAGACAAATAATACAGTAACAAAATTTAAGATGATTAGAAATTGCAAAAGATTTGAATGTACACTTTCCAAAGTAAGATAAACAGCCAGTAATATTTGAAAATGTTCTAAACATCAGACAATCATTAAAAAAACATATAAAAAGTATAAAAAATATAGAAGAAACCGGGATATGATGTCATCTCCTATCAATTAGAACAGCGGCTGCCAACAAGAGAAAAGCTAACAAGAAGCTGTGAAGAGAAGTGAGCCCCTGTGAGACCTTGCACACTGTCAGTGAGTGTGTACATTGCTGAAACCACGACAGAAAACCATGCCGGAGCTCCACCAAAAAATTAAAAAGAGAATTATTATTTGGTTCAGAAACTCCACTTCTGAGTATATCCAAAGAATAAGAAGCTGTCATGTCTTGGTGACTTGATAGCCAAGATTCAGAATCAACTGAGTATCCACCAATAAACAAACAGATATGGACAGAACAGCTTGTGTGACTGCTAGTGGGCAGAAAGTAGAGGAGATGCAGGGATGCTGGTCAGAATGACAGTTGAGATGAGTGGGTTTCTAGTAGTCTGATGTGCAGCAGGGGTTGTGTTAGAGGTAGATTTGTGTGATCGTGATCCATACTGAATAGTATCTGCCAACTCACTGCTTCATGTCTCTTGAATATGCATAACTGCTCTTGATAATTACATATCTTAAAATGCAGCAAAGCCACTGTTGGGCCACAGCAAGCCCCTAAGCCTTTACTGAGAGCAGGCTAAATGAACTGGCATGCTTCAATGAAAAAATTGTCTTTGAAAATAGGCTTTTGCCTATTTTTGTGTGTCACAGCATGCTAGCTAATTGTCACCAGCAGGTCCAGAGCTTGTCCACTCCAAGCATACACTCCATTGCTGCAAATTTCTGTTGTTTCTGTCTTCCTTAAAAGTTTAATGTCACAAAGTATATAAATGCAGAAATTGTAGAAGTGAAAAGTTGACTTCAGAGAAAAGATGGGAAAAGTCAAAACCAATGTACAGAGAAATCAATCAGTTGTTTCAGGTTCACTCACTCAACCAGATGTTCCCTGTGGAACATACATTCTCACTTCAACAAAATGTTAATGAGGATGGCAGCAAGGAACACACATTGACAATGATGACGACAGCAAGGCTCTTGCAGAAGCCATTACTATAAGCTTTTCCCATTTATTAACCCTCACAGAAACACTCACCCCTCCCTACAAGCATGTCCATCATGATATTTACCCTGTAAATGCAGAGGCTGAGGTTTAGAGAGGTTACGGGGGGGGGGGGGTGTGGAGAAATCAACAGAACTCATGTACAGGCTATACAGTAGTGTTGCTCATCTTTGCCCCCTGGACTTTCAAAATCCAATTTTGTAAAGCTGTCATTTAAAAATAGCATCTGAGAGCCGCTCCTGAAGGCACCTCTCCTGACCTCACTGAAATGCAAAGGCGTGGGAAATAAGAAACCACAGCCTTGCTGTGATCTCCCAGTTCAAAGCAGAAACGGAAATGAAAGTGTGAAAAATGTGTTGATTGCCACAAGCAACTGGGAAATGTAAATTCAAATAAGATAACACTTGTCTCAGTGTCTGTAGGGAAATAGTTCCAAAGTCCACCACAGACACCAAAGTCCACCACAGCCAAGTCTTTCATATAAAACGATGTGACATTTTCATAAACTTGTGCACAACCTCCTATGTACATGAAATCATCCCGGTAGTACTCACCGCACCCAATACAAAACAATGTGGAGTGCCCGTCTAGGTGGGATAGCTTAATGTAAAGCATATTGATTAGGTGGTACAGCTATTGTCTCTGAGTTGGAAACATTACCCCTAGTGGGAGTCTAATAACAAGAAACTTATATGAAATCAAGACCATAAAACTTCTGGCTTTTGGTCGTGGTGTTCATCACAGGCTCAGGAAACCCAGAAAGTCAAAATACTCACCAAGACTCTCCTCCAGGCTAAACAAGCAGTAAGTACTTGCCGGGAGGAGAGTCTATTTTGTGAAGCTGCCTGAAAACTGAGCAGAGAGCTTCAGGTCTGTGGCTTTCCTGAGCTCTCACGCATGCTGGGTTGTGTTCTGTTTAGCTTTCATTGCCAACTTTCCACAAGCCCAGCGTCAGCTGGCAAAAGAGACCCTCAGCTGAGGAATTATCTCAGTCAGATCGTCCTATATTCACATCTATAGGAGATTTCCTTAACTGATGACTGATTTAAGAGGGCCTGCCCCACTATGGGTGGCACTATCCCTAGGCAGGTGGGCCTGAGCTGAATAAAACAGCTATTTGCACAGTGAGCCAGGAAGCAAGCCAGTAGAGAACACTCATCCATGGTCTCTGCTGCAAGTTCCTGCCCTGCTGTAGTCTGCTCTGTCATGTCTCAACAGTGGACTATAACCTGTAAAATAAAACAAACTCTTTCCTTCCCCAGTGGCTTTTCATCATGGTATTCATCACAGTAAGAGAAAGCAAGCCAGATCAGGCTCAGTTTTTAGTATTACATTTGCCTCTGAGCTACCTATATTTCAGAATGGCAGTTTGAATGGGAATTTTCCCCATAGGCGTAGACATTTGAGCTAGTGGTCCCCATTTGGAAGTCCTGTTTGGGAAGTTTAGGAGGTGTGACCTTCCTAAGAGAGGCTGTCACTGGGGCAGTCGTGGAGAGCCAGGTCAGTCTCTGTGCTGTGTTTGCAATTAAAGCTGTGATCTCCACATCCTCAACACATCTCACATTTGGATCTTAGCCATTCTGACTGGTGTGAGGTAGAATCCCAGGGTTATTTTGACTTGCATTTCCCTGATGACTAAGGATGTTGAAGATTTCTTTAGGTGCTTCTCAGCCATTTGGTATTCATTACTTGAGAATTCTTTGTTTAGCTCTGTACCTCATTTTTAATAGGGTTATTTGGTTCTTTGGAGTCTAACTTCTTTTTTTCTTTATTTTTTAAAAATTTTACTTATTTTATTTTATTTTTTATTATTTAATTAGATATTTTCTTTATTTACATTTCAAATGCTATCCCCAAAGCCCCCTATACCCTCCCCCAGCCCTACTCCCCAACCCATCCACTCCTGCTTCCTGGCCTTGGCATTCCCCTGTACTGGGGCATATAATCTTCACAAGACCAAGAGCCTCTCCTCCCACAGAAGGCTGACTAGGCCATCCTCTGCTACATATGCAACTAGAGACACAGCTCTGAAGGGGTGCTGGCTAGTTCATATTGTTGTTCCTCCTATAGAGTTACTGACCCCTTTAGCTCCTTGGGTACTTTCTCTAGCTCCATCATTAGGGGCCCTGTGTTCCATCCAATAGATGACTGTGAGCATGCACTTCTGTATTTGCCAGGCATTAACATAGACTAACAAGAGAGAGATATGTCAGGGTCCTGTCACCAAAATCTCTCTGGCATATGCAATAGTGTCTGGGTTTGGTGGTTGTATATGGGATGGATCCCCAGGTGAGGCAGTCTCTGGATGGTCTTTCCTTCCATCTCAGCTCTGAACTTCTCTCTGTAACTCCTTCCATGGTTATTTTGTTCCCCATTCTAAGAAGAAACCAAGTATCCATACTTTGGTCTTCCTTCTTCTTGAGTTTCAAGTGTTTTGCTAATTGTATCTTGGATATTCTAAGTTTCTGGGCTAATATCCACTTATCAGTAAGTGCATACAATGTGTGTTCTTTTGTGATTGGGTTACCTCACTCAGGATGATATCCTCCAGATTCATCCATTTGCCTAAGAATTTCATGAATTCATTGTTTTTAATTGCTGAGTAGTACTCCATTGTGTAAATGTACCACATTTTCTGTATCCATTCCTGTGGTGAGGGACATCTGGGTTCTTTCCAGGTTCTGGCTATTATAAATAAGGCTGCTAGGAACATACTGGAGCATGTGTCCTTATTACAAGTTGGAATATCTTCTGGGTATATTCCCAGAAGAGGAATTGCTGGATCTTCCAGTAGTAATATGTCCAATTTTCTGAGGAACTGCCAGACTGATTTCCAGATTAGACGTACCAGCTTTCAAACCCACCAACAATGGAGGAGTGTTCCTCTTGTCTAATTGCTCTGACTAGGACTTCATGTACTATATTTAATAGGTAGAGAGAGAGTGGGCAGCCTTGTCTAGTCCCTGATTTTAGTGGGATTAGTTCCAGCTTCTCTCCATTTACTTTGATGTTGGCTAGTGGTTTGCTGTATATTGCTTTTATTATGTTTAGGTATGGGTCTTGAATTCCTGATCTTTCCAAGACTTTTATCATGAATGGGTTTTGGATTTTTGTTGAATGCTTTCTCAGTGTCTAACGAGATGATCATGTGGTTTTTGTCTTTGAGTTGGTTTATATTACATTGATGGATTTCCATATAGTAAACCATCCCTGCATCCCTGGAATGAAGCCCACTTGATCATGATGGATGATTGTTTAGATATGTTCTTGGATTCGGTTTGCTAGAATTTTATTGAGTATTTTTGCATTGATATTCATTAGGGAAATTGGTCTGAAGTTCTCTATCTTTGTTGGTTCTTTATATGATTTAGGTATCACAGTAATTGTGGCTTCACAGAGTGAATTGGGTAGAGTACCTTCTGTTTCTATTTTTGTGGAATACTTTGATAAGAACTGGAATTAGGTCTTCTTTGAAGGTCTGATAGAATTCTGCACTAAACCCATCTGGTCCTGGGCTTTTTTTTGG
>NC_034592.1:9030926-9032980 GCF_900095145.1 Mus pahari | reverse complement strand
CCATCAGTTTGGGTATGTTGTGGCTTCATCTTCATTAAACTCTAAAAAGTCTTTAATTTCTTTCTCTCTTTCTTGACCAAGTTATCATTGAGTAGTGTTCTTCAGCTTCCACATGAATGTTGGCTTTCTATTGTTTATGTTGTTATTGAAGATCAGACTTAGTCCATGGTAATCTGATAGGATGCATGGGATAATTTCAATATTTTTGTATCTTTTGAGGCCTATTTGGTGACCAATTATATGGTTGATTTTGGAGAAGGTGCCATGAGGTACTGAGAAGAAGGTATATCCTTTTTTTTTTTTTTTTTTTTTTTTTAGGATAAAATGTTCTGTAAATATCTGTTAAATCCTTTTGTTTCATAATTTCTGTTAGGGTCCATGTGTCTCTGTATAGTTTCTGTTTCCAGGATCTGTCCATGATGAGAGTGGGGTGTTGAAGTCTCCCAGTATTATTGTATGAAGTGCAATATATGCTTTGAGCTTTACTATAGTTTCTTTAATGAATGTGACTGCCCTTGAATTTGGAGCATAGATATTCAGAATTGAGAGTTCATTTTGGAAGATTTTACCTTTGATGCATATGAGGTGCCCTTTCTTGTCTTTTTTGATAACTTCGGGTTGAAAGTTGATTTTGTTCGATACTAGAATGGCTATTCCAGCTTGTTTCTTGGAACCATTTGCTTGGAAACTTGTTTTCCAGCCTTTTACTCTGAGATAGTATCTGTCTTTGTCCCTGAGATGGGTTTCCTGTAAGCAGCAAAATGTTGGGTCCTGTTCATGTAGCCAGTCTGTTAGTCTATGTCTTTTTATTGGGGAATTGAGTCTATTGATATTAAGAGATATTAAGGAAAAGTGATTGTTGCTTCCTGTTATTTTTGTTGTTAGAGTTGGGATTCTGTTCTTGCTGCTGTCTTCTTTTAGGTTTGGTGAAGGATTACTTTCTTGCTTTTTCTAGGGCGTAGTTTCCATCCTTATGTTGGTGTTTTCCCATTATTATCCTCTGAAAGGCTGGATTTATGGAAAGGTATTGTGTGAATTTGCTTTTGTCATGGAATTCTTTGGTTTCTCCATCTATAGCAATTGAGAGTTTTGCTGAGTATAGTAGCCTGGGCTGGCCATTGTGTTCCCTTATGGTCTGTGTAACCTCTGTCCAGGATCTTCTGGCTTTCATAGTCTGGAGTAATTCTAGTAGGTCTGTCTTTATGTGTTACTTGACCATTTTCCCTTACTTCTTTTAATATTCTATCTTTTTTTAGTGTATTTGTTGGTCTGATTATTATGTGTCGGGAGGAATTTCTTTTCTGGTCCAGTCTATTTGGAGTTCTGTAGGCTTCTCTGTGTTTTGTTTTGGTTTGGTTTGTTTTGTTTTGGTTTGGTTTGGTTTTTTGAGACAGGGTTTCTCTGTATAGTCCTGTCTGTCCTGGAACTCACTCTGTAGACCACGCTGGCCTCGAACTCATAAATCTGCCTGCCACTGCCTCCCAAGTACTGGAATTAAAGGCATGTGCCACCACCACCCGACTCTTTAGGTTTCTTTTATGTTCATGGACATCTCTTTCTTTAAGTTAGGGAAGTTTTCTTCTATAATTTTGTTGAAGATATTTACTGGCCCTTTAAGTTGAAAATCTTCATTCTCATCTACTCCTATTATCTGAAGGTTTGGTCTTATTGTGTCCTGGATTTCCTGGATGTTTTTGGTTAGGATCTTTTTACATTTTGCATTTTCTTTGATTGTTGTGCCCATGTTCTCTATGGAATCTTCTGCACCTGAGATTCTCTCTTCCATATCTTGTATTCTGTGGCTGATGCTCGCATCTATGGTTCCTGATTTCTTTCCTAGGGTTTCTATTTCCAGAGTTGTCTCCCTTTGGGTTTTCTTTATTGTTTATACTTTCACTTTCAGATCTTAGATGGTTTTGTGTTGGGTCCCACCCGCCTCCACTGGCAACTCCGTCTAAGCATTGTGTTGCGCCCCTTACAGATACACTAAGAGTTGCTTCCCCAGACGTCCCAGAACACAGCGTCCTCGGACTGCCCACTGTCAATGCCCACTC
>NC_034592.1:9018237-9030476 GCF_900095145.1 Mus pahari | reverse complement strand
GTTAGTAAGATTCTTTCATTTGCCTTTTGCCATCCTGTAATCTCTGGTGTTAAATGGTCTAGCTGTCTCTGGCTGGAGCTTGTTCCTCCTGTTATTCTTTAGCCTCTGTCAGCAGTCCTGAAAGACCAACTCTCTCCTGAGTAACAGTGGTCAGAACACTCTCTGCAGGCAAGCTCTCCTCTTGCAGGGAAGGTGAACAGAAATCTGGAGCTCAGATCCACCTCCTGATTCCTGAGGTCAGAGCCCTCCCTGGAGGTTGACTCTTCTCTGTCAGGGAAGGTGCCCAGGGGTCTCAACTCTGTCTCCTGCCTGGGGATGAAGGCCCGAAGGGACCCTGATCAAGAAGCTCTGTTGCTTCTGCCGCCCATGTGTTCTCTTTCCTGTGTAGACTAGTTTTAGTGATCTCAAGATTCTGGGTGTGGTAGGGCCTGCCTTTGTCCTTTGACCCTGTTACTGCTAGCATGAGACCCTCTGGGTTTTTTGGAACTGATGTTGCATTCCACTTACCAGTGATCTCAAGGACCCGGGTGTGCTAGGGTGCCTGCAGTGTTGAGAGTTCTCTGGGGACCTTAGCGCTGAAGATAGTCTAACTTCTTGAGTTCTTTGAATATATTGGATATTAGCCCTATATCAGATATATGGTATATACTCACTGATAAGTGGATATTAGCCCAGAAGATCAGAATACCCAAGATACAATTCACAAACCACATGAAACTCAAGAAGTAGGAAGACCAAAATGTGGATACTTTGGTCCTTCTTAGGAGGGGGAACAAAATACTCATGGAAGCCATTACAGAGACAAAGTGTGGAGCAGAGACTGAAGGAATGAGCATCCAGAGACTGCCCTACCTGGAGATCCATCCCATATACAATCACCAAACCCAGACACTTTGGTGGATACCAATATGTGCTTACTGACAGAAATCTGTTATAGCTGTCTCCAGAGGCTCCATCAGTGCCTGGCAAATGCAGAAGTGGATCCTTGAAGATCCTAGGACTGAGCACAGGGTTCCCAATGAAGGAGCTAGAGAAAGGACCCAAGGAGCTGAATGGGTCTGCAGCCCCATAGGAGGAACAACAATATGAATTGACCAGTACCCCCAGAGCTCCCAAGGACTAAATCACCAAGCAAAGAATACACATGGTGGGACTCATGGTTCTAGCTGCATATGTAGCAGAGGATGGCCTAGTCAGTCATCAATGAGAGGAGAGGCCCTTGGTCATTTGAAGGCTCTATGCCCCAGTGTAGGGGAATGCCAGACCCAGGAAGCAGGTGTGAGTAGGTTGGTGAG
Organism: Mus pahari; assembly: GCF_900095145.1. NCBI lineage: Eukaryota > Metazoa > Chordata > Mammalia > Rodentia > Muridae > Mus > Mus pahari. The sequence goes on along the minus strand of NC_034592.1, from coordinate 9,029,181 downwards.
CAGGGCGGTGAAGGGGGAGGGGATTGCGGATTTTCAGAGAGGAAAGTAGGAAAGGGGACAACATTTGACATGTAAATAAAGTAAATATCTAATTTTTTAAAAATGTGACCTCTCAGCTCCCCTGTCCTTCCACCACGTTTGCTGCCTGCTGCCATGACTCTGTACCACTAGCTGGAATCTTATCCCTCTGGACCCTAAGCCAAAACACACTCTTTCTCTAAGGCTGCTTCTGGTGGTGGTGTTGTAGCACAGCATTAGAAAGGTCATCAGCACATGCAGTAAGGAAGTCTCTCCTGTACCTCTAAGTAAGCCCTGCTAATTCATTGGTTCAACAAACTCCCTTAGTTTAAGGCATTTATTTGGTCTATTTTAGTGCTCTGACAGGAACCAATATTTGGTCATGTCTCCCCAGGAGAAAAAATTACACAACAAATTATATAATTGATGACAAGAAAAAATTGTATACATTCAATACAGATAAAATATTTTAAAGTATTTTATACACACACACACACACACACATACTTCATACAAGTATGAAGCTATGAAGGAAGAATACACATAAGAAAAGTCAGCTGTATTTTCCTTTCCATCCAAGAGGCTGAAAAATTGATAATATCATCACCTGGATGAAAACTAGGGACTGGAAATTTCACTCTGATAATTTGAAAGCTATTGAAAATTTAAGACTAATTCTTAAGAACTGTAAAATGTAGTCCAACTGTATAAAACCTGTGTCTGCTTCTCCTAGCACATTGCTATTTAGAAACAGTGTGTAAAATTTATGGTTAAATTCTAAACCTGTCCTGTTTAGTAGGGTGTATGAAGTTTCATTTTACAGGGCAGTAACTTGAATTCAATTCTGATGTGATCGTTTTTCCCAATATACTTTAACTTTTTACAGTTCAAAAGGGATTTTGCAACCTTTGGGTTTATAAGTTATTCTGCTCAAATGCTGCCCTTTAAGCTTAAAGGGCACCATGAAAACAAGGAGAACAATAAAACCCTACGACCACCATTAAAGTCAGCAGCAGGGTCCCTGGATTTCTCTCCTGTCTCATCTGTTGATTTAAAACATCTGTTGATTTAAAACATCTGTTGATTTAAAACATTGATGATTTGTTTCATGGCTATTGGAGGAAAAATAAACATTGTCTTTATTGGCTGTTAAATATTCCAATCCATTTACATCATAATCGATTCCTATTACCTAGTGTCCACATCAACTGTTTCTGTCAGTCACATTTTCATAGTAAGCCAACGTAGCTAGCAAATAGGTTAGAATTGATTTAAGCATGTCACCCACAAACTAAATTAGTAAGATGCTTTTAGTATAACTAATTAAAATAGGAAAAAATATACATCTAGTCATTAACATGAATGAAATATATGTCAGAAAAAATATAAGAAGTTCTGAAATAGATATATACTGGAGGCCATGGTATGATATCAAGGGAATATAAAAATGGTATTAAGATAGAATGGTTTCATTAATGCTAAATCAGTTCAGGACCCATCTAACTTATATTTAAAGCTTCCTATTTTTCAGTCTCTACTTTTGGAAGGCAATAACTCTCTTACAATTTGCCTGCAGTCTGAAATCACACATTGTGGGGACAGTTCTCAAACTCACAGAATTTACAAGAATTTATAACATACTGACTCACATATAGCTGTAAATAGAGATATTTATTTCAAGACACTTAGGATTAGTTCTGATACATCAGAATAAATTAATCAGTGCAAATAGTGATGAGAGTGAACATAGTATATTTCTGAATCTTGACATACAAATTATTTAAGTGACATTTTCAACCCTCTTCTGGTGAAACACCACAGGAAGTCTGCAGTATTTCTTCCCTTAGCCTTTCATTGCCTAGCATCAAGGATAGCTCCCTTGAATCAACTCAAATCTACATCTAGTTTTATAAACTAGTCATAATTTGAACAACAGGCATTCCATAAATAACTGAACCTTAGCTTATATAAGCCAAACTCACTTTCATATATCAAAACTTGTTCCTTCTAATTGCTGTCTATAAAAGGCTTCAAAACCCAAATGAAATTCCAAATCTCCACTCTAACATAAAGACATTTCCATTTCCTCTGGTGTTTGGGCATCATTCCCATTTTTATCTTCCTAGAGTTGCTGCTTCCAGTCACGTTTTTCACTGCTTCTCTTGCAAGATTTATCACAGATCCATAACTGGTCCCTGTACTTCCATTTCACACTTTCTGAGCTACCTTCCACGTTCTGCCAGGGAGGCTTCTGCAAAGCACAACAGCACCATGCCATCATGGTGTGCTGTATGGAGACCCAAATTCCATAAGTTAGCATTTAGAACTTTGCATGTTCTAGTCTTAGCAACCTTCCCCTTCATCAAACACTACAGACGACGTGCCATGCTCCTTCCAGCCAAGCCACCCTCTGAATAAACTGTGCTCTTTTTAACTGAGACCTTTACAGATACAGTTTCCTTATCTAGAAACCTCCTATGCATCATTCAACACATTTCAACATCACCTTTTCTAGAAAGAAATTCCTGATGTTCCAACTTAGCATCAAGTTACTTTCTTACACTGTCCCACACAACCCAAGCTGGCCTTGAACTCACTTTGTAACAGAAGCTGGCCTTGAATTTTTTATCACCTGCCTCCAACTTCCAAATGCTTAGATTATAGGCATATACCACCACCTGGCTTTGTTTTTTCATTTATTGTTAATGCTAATGTCCACATTGTTTTTTAAACTAGTCACCTACTTCTGCCTTATTAAACGAATGGATGCATTCCTGATAAGTCTAAACATTGCTTTGTTCTCCCTTTCTACTTCACATTTAATTATTGTCTATGATGTAGGTACAGTCCTCTTCCAAGTTATTAGTATCTATCTTGTCATATGTGAATGGTTTTCAGAGCTCTTACTTAGACACAAAGCAGCAATGTGCTCTCCTTAAGAACAACGACATGGAGCTTTTCCATAGTAACTCAGACACTTAAATAATATCACTAATGTCCTCTAGTGAACTCCATCTTGACATTTCACTGCTTGGAAACTCAATGATATCATGAAAGTTTTTATATTTTCTTTCTGGTTGTGAAAGTGATCATGAGAGATGAGATTCAAATCAACTGCTGACATTTTTTTTTTATCCACTAGTAAAATCCCACCATTATTACATTGAACATACACTGAGTGGGGAAGAGAATATCAATGTATAAGTGTTCCTACTTTCAAAGCACTTGTTTTTAGGGGGAAGGATATCTAGACAGAGAGTACTTCACCCAAACATATGGTTCTTAACTACCTCAGCTAACTTTCTGTCACCAGATGACACTTCAATTGGACAGTTTCCATCTAGTCAGTATATTCCAATGGGTAGAAGTCAGAGATGCTACTTAACGATGGGATGACTCTTTTTCACTGAGAAATCATCTTATGCACAGTGGGAATAGTTAACAAATTCTACAGGAAAACTCTCTTCTTCAAGTTGCACAAAATAAATCTCACCAGGGCTAAGGCTCAGGATGTGCATTATTGAAAGTTTTGGATAATTTGAGACCAGAAATATAAGGAATGACAAAGAACTAGTTTGGTGGGCCAGGGAAAGAATAGTAGCAGCCATCCAAAGAGAGCAGCAATCTTAGAGACCATTAATGCAATAGCATGGGTAAAGAAGAAGAAAAGGGAAGGAGGACAATGTTGAAGTTGTAAAGATCATGCTGGACATCATGCTGGTTCTTGTGAGCCTGGCATAGCACATGAGTCTCTACTATGTCAATGAAAGGTCATCAAAGAGCTTTGGGGAAAAGATACTACTGTGAAATGATAGGGCTCAGTTCAGAAGAATGATGTCTAGTTGTAGCCTAAGAAGGTGCTGAAGGGGCATGGATGCATGCTGGAAGATGCTGCAACAGTGAAGAGAAGGTATGCTGAAATCTTGGACTAAGAAGGCAGCAGTGAGTCAGGGAAGGGGTAATAGCTTGAGAATAGAAAATTGACAGGATTCTCTGCTACACTGGTGATGAGGACTGAACAGAAGAGTGGTATCAGGGATGATGCTGTGCTTCTGTCTCTCTGATGCATGCTGAGGCATTCTCCTAGATATCAAAAAATTCAAGCAGATGAACTTCGGCAGAGGAAGGTGGAGACACTGGTTTCAAACACATCAAGGTATAAGCATAGCCATCAACTGGCAGACAAGATTGGATATGGAGAGCAGAGGAAATGCTTGGGATTAGCCAGACAGAGAAAATGGAACAGAGAGGGCACTGGGTTCACTGGAACTCCAGCTGTCTCTAGACTTGTATGTGATCGTCATCTTTTGTCTGTTTTGTTTTGTGTGTCTTACGCAGTCACGTCTTTGTGTATATTCACAACCTTTAAGTTACTGGTGAGCACTGCTGTTTTCCTTCTGCATTACTGGCTCATTTTTGTTGTCTAGCTGCTCATTTTCTTTCAGACAAGCATTCCTCTCTTTGCTTATTTATGCCCAGGGAGGGTAAAGTCCTAGAGCTCCTCTCGGTTTCACGCAGTTCCTCTCATGGTCCTTCTCAGTCCCAGCCTGCTGCTAACAGCTAGAGCAGTTCCACCTGGACCTTTCCTCTGCAAACATTTCCTTCAGCTATTGCATGGGCTGGGGTAATCAGTTCTGCAGCTTTAAAGTTTCTGTCCAATGATGCTTCACCACCCTGTAGCCCACTGCCCTTGAGGAACACATCACCCTTTGGTATTAGCTCTCTGTGTGTCTGAGAAAGCAATGGGTTGTGATTACTGTGGCTAACAAGCATGGCGCTGACTGTCTCTATCCAAACAAACATACTGATTTTCTTGTCAGTGAAAAGAGAAATTTTAAGCTATAAGTTAATGTTTCCCAATCTTGAAAGTTCATCACAAACACCTGAGAAGCAAATGTTCTACAAATGGAGAAAGACCTTATTCCGAGAAACTCATTCCTGAGGCTTGAGACTAGAGGTCTGCTCATCCAAAAATCAGAAGCTTCCTTCTAAACCATAAGAACACAGAAAGTCATAGTCACCTGTCACAGTGAGGATCAAACAAGTGTCTAAACAGGCCTACCAGGACATAGGTGCCAGGGTGCGGGAGCTGTATAGTGAATTCTGAAGCAGAAAGGGAAGCTACCGTGGGACACAGTAAGACAGAGGCAGGCCTGCTACTGCTGAGAAGCCACCCCTTTAACGGGGCAGGGTGGTCATGGAGAGTTGGTAGCCAGAACAAGGGCATCCTGGCCTTGGCAAAAAAATTTCCATGGTATGATTAAGACGGTAGAGTGGAATGAGAAAACTCTGTGGCTAGAAAGAATCTCTGAGCTCAGAATCACAGTACCTGTCAGTGCTGGTAACCTCTACAATGGTTATGCATTCACTTTCTATTGCTGAATATTGCCATAGGTCAGCAATGGACTTTTTCTAAATTTTGTTTTAAGCTTTTCTGCTCTTATTATGCACCTCACTTCCTCATCCTTATTTTTTTATTAAAGAAAAAAAAAGAGGCCAAACATTTTATAAACGAGACTGTGAGCCTATTTTAAATGTGGGTCTGAGAGCTAAAGCCTGACTGTATTACTGAAATGTCAGAAATAATCCTGTCTGTAGAGTGTAGTCTGAAGTGGAGCATGTGCAGCACCTTTAACAGCCCTCAGAGGTGCAGGAATCAGTACTGGGCTTAAACCTAAGAATGATTTCTGAGGGAAGAATAAAAAACTGGAAAGTCATATGAATGAAGAAGTATATTTTAAAGAGGTTTTAGTTTCTCAAAAACATCTGTATTTTTCTATCTCTGCAAATAAGAATTGTGACCTTGCTAATTAGCATTATGAAGGTAATTTAAATTTCATAGAGTTTGCAAATCTCACTGTTTTAAAAAGACAGTGAGTATTTTCTTCTCTTGAACTAAATCTTTTGTTAATAAGCTAGTATTGCCATGGCAAATGCGTCTCAGACACCACTGCTCACTTGCTTTTAAGGGTCACTGAGATGGAACATGGAAAGCCTTGCTCCACTTCTCAAAATCAGTTCTCTGTCAGCTGAGAGAATGGGTGGGAAAATCTCTCCTCTCTTACAGGCTATTGCCATGCAACCTAGCTCAAAGCATATTTGACCCTGTCTCTCTATAAACAAATGCACTCCACCCCTCAGGGTTGTGTGGAGGGTTCATTCTGAAGGTGGAGACACAGGCTCAGGAGGAGCTCAGCCAGTGTTCAGTCCTCCTGTCTGTGAAACAGAGGCATAGATAGTCTAGAGGTAAAAATCGAGATCCAAGACTGAGGTGATGTCCCTGAAAAATCTATCACTTGTAACTATCGCTCCCTAGAAAACCATAGACAGTGTGGGCATACCATCTGCCCTCGGGGAACCAGATCATTTACTGGCTCTCAGGAGAGATCTTGACTTATGGTCGCAAAGAAGACAAGGAAGAGAGAGACTTTGTTTCATCAGCTTGTTTCTGGAAATCCTCCGCGGAGAAAGGAAGGCACAGAACTCCTTGCAGCGGCTGCTCTGTTCCAAGAGGAACCTGTGGTTTAAACTGGGTAGAGAGAGCTGGCTAGAAGACAAAAACCCAGAAGGCCCAACATAGAGAAAGGAATTGATGTACAGGGCTCTGGGACTCTTGAGGGGCTGGCTGCTGGCTGCTGGCCTCTGGCGTAAGAAACAGAGATTCAGGGAGTTAGGATGTTTCACTAGAGCACAGGGAGACACTGTGAGCATCCCTGTGAGAGAGCTAGAGCTGAGGGTAGTAAGTGACCTTCACAGAAGCTCCTTCCAGAGGAAGGAGATGTTCCCTGTAAAGGGTTAACAGTGAGGATTTCAGGCTTTCTAGGCCATGCTGTTCCTGTTGGAGCTACTCAGTCTGTAGGACAACATGCAGGAAAACAAGACTATGTTCCAGTCAAATTTTATGAATGCTGAGATTTAAATTTCACACCATGAAATATTATTTTGGTAATGGGCAGTAGGCTCTAAGTTACTGATTTCTGCTATATGAGACTTAAGGAATAGCCTTCTCCCACACATCCCCCCACCTCCCACACTACCCCCAAGCATCCACTCCACCCCCAGCACATCCCTTACCACTTGCCCCAGCTTCATCTTTAACTACATGGGCCAAAGTATGGGTCCTGAGCTTGAAGACAGGTTCAAGATGCCATGCAACTGTACCATACCCACTGATGTCACAGAAAATCTGCTGCCTCTGTTGAAGTTGGAGGACACTGGCATTTAATGAGGACTGAACCAAGGATTATAAAGTCACTCTGGACTATCTTTAAGCATCAGTTTCTCCATTTTTAACTGAAGATGCTAATTATTGTCATTTCCTTCTCCCCTGTGGATTTCTCTAAGCTTAATTAATGGTCACACATATTAGTGCTATAAATTCCCCAAGAAGACTGAATGAAACCTTTTGCAAATCTGCCTTAATAAAGAGTCAATGGACAGAAAGTAAAAAGCTATTTACAAATATTTGCAATCCCTTAGACAATAACACAAGTGCCTGTGAATGTTTCCTATCCTTTTATCTTCCTGTCTTAGTCTCAGTGGACCTACTTTAAATTGCAGTCTCACAGTGTCACCCTGGCTGGCCTGAAACTTGCTATGTACACCAAGCTGGCTCTTCCTGCCTTTGCCTGTGAGTGCTACGATTAAAGGTCACTAGCTCCATACCCAGGCGTCTCTCAGAAACTTCAGTACAGTCTCTGTACTTGCTACCTCCAGCAGTCCTTGTGTGTGTAGTGGACTTTCTCACTCCTCCTATGATAGTGTCTATAACAAGCTTGAACAATCCCTTCAAGGCTCTCTACTCAAGCCATGGAAATGACCAAAGGCCAGATCCCAGCCAGAAGTTCTTCAGTTTCCTACCTCCTCACCAACTCTTCATTTCTGCCTTACCAGCCTCTCGGCGCCTGTGGCCGCAGATGAGATGCAGGCCTTTCCCTGCCCCTGCCCAACACCCTGCACTCAGAATGGTTCTCCTCTGTTGTGCTCTTCCCTCTTGTGTGTATTGTTCCATTATTCCCCTGTATTTTCGCATGCTTCCCTACCTCTTAAAACATTTATAAACACAGTGTTATCTTTAAAAATAAAGGGAAGCCTCTCAGGATCTCCCCCCTTCAGCCACGTGACCACATATTTGCTTACCTTAGCAGACATGAAATGCTTCCAAAAAGAATACTTTCTGTCTATTTGCCTTCTCATCTTCAGTTCACCTCTTGCCCTACTCCAATCTGGTTTCTGTTTCTGTAACTGCTTGGCATAGCCTGGAAATGTTACCTATAACTCCTTAACAACCCAGCCGTCGAGGCATTCCCATCTGGAGTTGACCGCAAAGGTGTGGTCTAAATTTTGGGTTGAAAGAGGTGACTGTGGATTTTTGTTGGGTTGCTTGGTTTGGTTTTACAGGTAAGTTCAATCACAATCAAAATTCTAATAGGATTTTTGTATTGGAGTCTGTTAGTTTTCCATAGATGGTATAAGAAAAGACTGAAAATATCCTAGATGCTTTTCAGAGTCTGACCTTGTAAAGCCGTGGTAATCAGAACAGTGTGGAGAGGGATGGCTGCCAGCTACTGCATGCTTTTTAAATGCCACACCCTCTGCTGCTCTGTGGTTTGGATCTCATCTCTAAACTGCTTTGCCTCCCTCAAAGCCCTCTGCTCTCCCTGACTCACGGCTCTCAGTCTCCTACCTTTCTCCCTTTCTTTCCTACTAACTACTCCAAAGACTGTTTCAGATGTTCCTGAATTCTCAGTTATTTGGGGTTTCAAGTATCATTGTCTACTCATTGCATTATAACTTTTTGTGGAAATAGAGAGTTTAGACAATTTGGACACACATGCTTTCTCTGTTCCTTCAGTCATTATTTAAAACATGCACTGATAAGTCTCTAGTGAGCCCTGCACTGACAGATCATGTATTCTGTGGCTCAATAGTGTCCCCATTATTGGTTCCCTCTTTCTTTTAAACAGCCCTGTCTCCGGATTCTGGAATATGACAGCAGGCTTCTCTCTCCTCTCTGTGGCTGCTCCTCAAATGTTCAAACAGATCTTACATTCTACTTTACCCCATCAGTGGAGAGGCAAGTCCTCCATGCCCTCCTGCTCCCTTCTCTCTGCACCTGTCAGTAATACCATCCCCTCTTCTTGCAGCTCAGTTTCTCATACCTTTGTGCACACGACTTCTAGTTTATGGCTTTTTCCAAAGACCCCCCTACCTGGCTTCCTGCTCACATTGCTAACTCCTTCCCTAGCTGACAGCTCCACTTTGATTTCTTCTAAGTAGGTTAAGTCAGATCTGAAACTCAAATTTAAGTGGGAAGACTGTATTTTTATTTGCAGAGCTTGTCAAATCTACAACAATCAAGGATGTAGGAATGTGACTTCTAATTGTCTTTTTCTCGGTGAGACTTCAGTCAACTCTCTTCCCAGTGTTCCCTGATTTCCTAATTTTAATGGGTAGTACTCTGTCCAGTTCTGCAAGCCAAAAATGTAAGACAAACATACTTGACATTTCTTTTTTCCTTGCCTCCTAAATCAGATTTTTCAACAACTTGTTAGAATTATTTCTACAAATGCATCTCATAAATACCCACTGCCCTCCATTCACTGTGCTACTGAGACCCCTTGCTTGGAACATTCAAGGAACTTCACGCTGCCTCCATTTTACACCTGTCAGTATCTACCACAAGGCAACTAAAGAAACAACACTATAGGACCATCAGTAAACAGGACCTCAGTAAATGGAATGGTCTGCTCTCCTGCTCCAAATCCTTCAGTGGCTCGTTCCAGCCACCTACCTGTACTCATCCTCTCCCACTCACCTTCTCATCCCTCCCCGCTGTGTCTGTCCTCTGTCCTGCAGCTCACAGGACACTCCAGACTTCTTCGTGCTTTATGACCTCCACTTGTGTGTGTTTTCTTCATGAAGCCCTCACCTCACATCAATTCCATGTATTTTCCCTCTGTCTTTCCACTGCTGTCCATCCTGGGACCTTGATGTTGCCTCAGTAAATAGTGAGTGGGTACGTAACTTATCCAAGTATATAATGGTGGCATCCCATTTACTGCAACTGACTTTATAGTAAAGTGCACATTGACACACCAGATGTCCTGGATCCACACTGAAGTCTTAAGTTCTTTTTTCTGTTATTTTGTATGTGTGTGTGTGTGTGTGTGTGTGTGTGTGTGTGTTGTTTGTTTGTTTGTTTGTTCTCATGTTATTTTTATTAGATGTTTTCTTTATTTACATTTCAAATATTATCTCCTTTCCTCATTTCCCTTACAAAAACCCCCTATCCCATCCCCTCTTCCACTACTCACCCACTCCCATTTTCCTGTCCTGGCATTCCAATACACTGGGTTATCAAGCCTTCACAAGACCAAGGGCTTCTCCTCTCATTGATGTCCCACAAGGCCATCCTCTGCTACATATGTGGCTGGAGTCATGGGTCCCTCTATGTGTAGTCTTTGGTTGGTGGTTTATTCCCTGGGAGCTCTGGGGGGTACTGATTGGTTCATATTATTGTTCTTCCTAGGGGGTTGCAAATCCCTTGGGTTCATTCTCTAGTTCCTCCATTGGGGACCCTGTGCTCATTCCATTGGTTGGCTGTGAATATCTACTTCTGTATTTGTCAGGCACTGGCAAAGCCTCTCAAGAGACAGCTGTATCAGGCTTCTGTCGGCAAGCACTTGTTGGCATCCTCAATAGTGTCTAGGTTTGGTGACTTATATGGGATGGATCCCCAGGTGGGGAAGTCTCTAAATAGCCTTTCCTTCAGTCTCTGTTGCACACTTTTTCTCTGTATCTCCTTCCATGGGTATTTTGATCACCCTTCTATGAATGACCAAAGAAATTTGGACATTCTTCTTCTCAAGCTTCATGTTGTCTGTAAATTGTATCTTGGGTATTTTGAGCTTCTGGGCTAATATC
>NC_034592.1:9009805-9017687 GCF_900095145.1 Mus pahari | reverse complement strand
TCTCTGTATCACATTTTTAATAGGGTTATTTGTTTCTCTGGAGTCTAACTTCTTGACTTCTTTGAATATATTGGATATTAGCCCTCTATTGGATGTAGGATTGGTAAAGATTTTTTTCCCAATCTGTTGGTTGCCATTTTGTCCTATTGACAGTGTCCTTTGCCTTACAGAAGCTTTGCAATTATATGAGGTCCCACTTGTCAATTCTTGATCTAAGAGCATGAGCTATTTGTGTTCTGTTCAGGAAATGTTCCCCTGTGATCATGTGCTCGAGGCTCTTCACCACTTTCTTTTATATTAGTTTCAGTGTACCTGGCTTATGTAGAGGTCCTTGATTCACTTGGACTTGAGCTTTGTACAGGAGATAAGAATGGATCGATTTGCATTCTTCTACATGCTAACTGCCATTTGAACCAGCACCATTTGTTGACAATGCTGTCTTTTTCCCACTGGATGGTTTTAGCTGCTTTGTCAAAGATCAAGTCACCTTGGTTGTATGGGTACATTTCTGGGTCTTCAATACTAGTCCATTGATCTACCTGCCTGTCACTGTACCAATATCAAGAAGTTTTTATCATGATTGCTCTGTAGTATAGCTTGAGGTGGTAGCTTGTAGTATAGTTTGTAGTATAGCTTGATGGTGATTCTGCCAGAAATTCTTTTATTATTGAGAATAATTTTCACTATCTTGGGTTTTTTATTATTCCAATGAATTTGAAAATTGCTGTTTCTAACTCTATTAAAAATTAAGTTGGAATTTTGATAGGGATTGCATTGAATTGCTTTTGGCAAGACTGCCGTTTTTAATATATTAACCCTACCAATCCTGAGCATGGGAGAGCTTTCTATCTTCTGAGATCTTCAATTTCTTTCTTCAGAGACTTGAAGTTCTTGTTATACAGATGTTTCACTTACTTAGTTAGAGTCACACCAAGGTATTTTATATTATTTGTTACTATTGTGAAGGGTGTTGTTTCTCTAATTTCTTTCTCAGCCTGTTTATCCTTCCAGTAGAGGAAGGCTACTGATTTGTTTGAGTTAATTTTATATCCAGCCACTTTGCTGAAGTTATGAACTTTAGAAGTTCTCTGGTGAAATTTTAGGGGTCACTTAAGTATACTGTCATATCATCTGCAAATAGTGATATTTTGACTTCTTCCTTTCCAATTTATCCCCTTTACCCCCTTTTGTTGTCTAATTGCCTTGGCTAGGACTTCAAGTACTATATTGAACAGGTAGGGAGAGAGTTGACAGTGTTGTCTAGTCCCTGATTTTAGTAGGATTGCTTCAAGTTTCTCTCCATTTAATTTGATCTTGGTTACTGGTATATTGCTTTTAGTATATTTAGGTATGGACTTTGAATTCCTGATCTTTCCAAGACTTTTATCATGAAGGGGTGTTGGATTTTGTCAAATGCTTTCTCAGCATCTAATGAGAGGATCATGAGGGTTTTTTTTCCCTTTGAGTTTGTTTATATAGTGAATTACTTTGATGGATTTTTGTATATTAAACCATCTCTGCATCACTGGGATGAAGCCTATTTGATCATGATGGATGATCATTTTCAGATATTCTTGCATTCAGTTTGAGATAATTTTATTGAGTATTTTTGCATGGATATTCATAATGGAAATTAGTCTAAAGTTCTCTTTCTTTGTTGGGTCTTTGTATGGTTTAGGTATCAGAGTAATTGTGGCATCATAGAATGAATTTGGTAGTGTACCTTCCATTTGTAATTTGTGGAATAGTTTGGAGAATATTGGTGTTAGGTCTTCTTTGGAGGTCTGATAGAACTCTACACTAAACCCATCTGGTCCTGGGCATTTTTTTCCTTGGGAGACTAAAATGACTGCTTCTAATTCTTAAGGGTTGTGGGACTGTTTAGATGGTTTATCTAATCCAGATTTAACTTTGATACCTGGTATCTGTCTAGAAAATTGTCCATTTCATCCAGGTTTTCCAGTTTTGATGAGTATAGGCTTTTGTAGTAGAATTTGATGAATTTTTGGATTTCCTAAGCTTCTGTTCTTATGTTTCCCTTTTCATTTCTGATTTTGTTGATTTGGATAATATCTCTGTGCTATCTCATTAGTTCAGCCAATGGGTTATCTATCTTGTTGATTTTCTCAAAGAAGCAGCTCCTGGTTTCAATGATTCTTTGTATAGTTATTTTTGTTTCTATTTGGTTTATTTCAGTCCTGAGTTTGATGATTTTCTGCTGTCTACTCCTCTTGAATGTATTTGCTTCTTTTTGTTCTAGATCCTTCAGATGTGCTGTCAAGCTTCTAGTGTATGCTCTCTCTAGTTTCTCTTTGGAGGCACTCAGAGCTATGAGTTTTCCTCTCAGCACTGCTTTCATTGTGTCCCATAAGTTTGGGTATATTGTGGCTTCATTTTCATTAAATTCTAAAAAGTCTTTAATTTCTTTCTTTATTTCTTCCTTGATCAAATTATCATTGAATAAAGTGTTGTTCAGCTTCCACTGTATATGGGCTATCTGTTGTTTTTTTGGTATTGAAGATCAGCCTTTCTCCATGATGATCTGATAGGATGCATTGGATTATTTCAATCTTCTTATCTGTTGAGGCCTATTTTGTGACCGACTATATGGTCAGTTTTGGAGAAAGTATCTTGAGATGCTGAGAAGATGGTGTATTCTTTTGTTTTAGGAAAAATGTACTATAGATATCTTTTAAATCCATTTTGTTCATAACTTTTTAGTTTCACTGTGACTCTTTAGTTTCTGTTTCTATGCTCTGTCCATGGATGAGAGTGGGGTGTTGAAGTCTCCCAGTATTATTGTGTGAAGTGCAATGTGTGCTTTGTGCTTTAGTAAAGTTTCTTTTATGAATGTGGGTGCCCTTGCATTTGGAACATAGATGTTCAGAATTGAGAGTTCTTTTTGGTAGATTTTTCCTTTGATGAATATGAAATGTCTTTATCTTTTTTGATAACTCCGGGTTGAAAACCAATTTTATTCGATACTAGAATGTCTACTTCAGCTTGTTTCATGGGACCATTTGCTTGGAAAATTGTTTTCTATCCCTTTGCTCTGAGATAGTGTCTGTCTTTGTCACTGAGGTGGGTTTCCTGTATGCAGCAAAATGTTGGGTCCTATTTACATATCTAGTCTGTTAGTCTATGTCTTTTTATTGGGAAATTGAGTCCATTGATATAAAGAAATATTAAGGAAAAGTCATTGTTGCTTCCTGGTTTGTTTGTTTGTTTGTTTTGTTTTTTGTTTTGTTATTAGCGGTAGAACTATGTTTGTGTGGCTATCTTCTCTTTGGTTTGCTAAAAGAAAATTACTTTCTTGCTTTTTCTAGGGTTTTCCCTGATTGTGTTGGTGTTTTCCATCTATTTTTCTTTTTAGAGCTGGATTTGTGGGAAGATATTGTGTAAATTTGGTTTTGTCATGGAATATCTTGGTTTCTCCATCTACTGTAATTGAGAGTTTTGCTTGGTATGATAGTCTGGGCTGGCATTTGTGTTCTCTTAGCTTCTGTATAGCATATGCCCAGGATCTAGCTTTCAGAGTCTCTGGTGAGAAGTATGGTGTAATTTTGATAGGTCTGCCTTTATATGTTACTTGGCCTTTTTCCCTTACTGCTTTTAATTTTCTTTCTTTTGTGCCTTTGTTCTTTTGATTATTATGTGACAGGAGGAAAATCTTTTCTGGTCCAATCTATTTGGGGATCTGTAGGCTTCTTGTTTTTTCATAGGCATCTCTTTCATTAGGTTAGGGAAGTTTTCTTCTATAATTTTGTTGAGGATATTTACTGGCCCTTTAAGCTGGAAATCTTTACTCTCCTTTATACCTATTATCCTTAGGTTTGTTCTTCTCATTGTGTTGTGGATTCTCTGGATGCTTTGGGTTAGAAGCTTTTTGCATTTTGCATTTTTTTGATGGTTGTGTCAATGTTTTCTATGGTATCTTCACCACCTGAGGTTCTCTCTTCTATCTCTTGAGTTCTGTTGGTGATGCTTGCATCTATGACTCCTGATCTCTTTCCTAGGTTTTCTATCTCCAGAGTTGTTCCCTTTTTGATTTCTTTATTGTTACTACTTCAATTTTTAGATGATGGAAGGTTTTGCTCAATTCCTTCACTTGTTTGGTTGTGTTTTCCTGTAATTCTTTAAGAAATTTTTTGTGTTTCTTCTTTAAGGGCTTCTACCTGTTTACCTGTGTTTTCCTGTATTTCTTTAACGGAGTTATTTATGTCCTTCTTGAAGTCTTCTATTAGCATCATGAGATGTTATTTTAACCAAATCTTGCTTTTCCTGTGTGTTGGGATATACAGGACTTGCCGTTTGGGGAGAACTGGGCTCTGATGATGCCATGTAGCCTTGGTTTCTGTTGGTAAGGTTCTCGTGCTTGCCTTTTGTCTTCTGGTTGTCTCTAGCATCAGTTGGCCTTGCTGTCTCTGGCTGGAGCTTGTCCTTCCTGTGGTCCTGTATGCCTATGTCAGAAGTACTGGGAGACCAGTTCTCCCCTCACAGGGCTTCTGCACAGAGGGCTGTGGAACAACCCTAGCTCCTGGGTGCAGATGGTGAGTGGAAGGACCCTGTCCCAGCTGCTTTTCCATTCCTGTGCCCTGTGTGCTCCTGGTTGGACATGCCTTGGACAGTCACCAGAGAGAAAATGGTGATCTCACCTCCAAGCCCACGAGTCAGAGAACTCCCTGGAGACCAGCTCTCCCCTGGCAGGACCTGGGTACCATCTTTTAAATTCTTAATATGCACTTGCTTTTAAGTATCTTCCAGGTAGGCCATCTCATTACTCACGCATTCATTTACTCACGCAGGGTAGACTTAACCATTTGTATTTTTATACTACAACACATCCTGAATATATCCCTATTAGCATTTATTTACCAAGCACTTTCTTTTACCCATTAATCATTAGTTTAAGGATGTCCCCTACTTTTTGATCTCCCTGGTAGCTACAGAAAGTTAAATTTGTTGTTATCTCTATATTACAGAAGAAGAAAATGGATTTTATTTTTTAAAAAGAGGTTGCTAAATTAAAGAGTTATTGTGTTATACACTAAACAAATGGCTTAGCAGTGAAGAGCACATATTGCTCTTGCAGAGAGTCTGAGTTCAGATCCCAGAATCCACAGTGGCAGATCACAACTCCAGCTTTAGAGGATCTGATGCCCTTCTCTGGCTTTCTCAGGCAACTTCATTACTGTGCACATACTGTCACACAGATACATGTAATTACAAGTAGAATCCTTTAAAAAGCAGTTATTATTTGAACACACACGCACTCACACGCTGGATATGCATTTATTATGTAATATTTACTAATATTTCTTTCTCCATTTGATTGTGAGCATATCATAGATAGGACACCATTACAAACTTATCTAAATATTCATGAAGACATAACTAATTTTAATTTCTGAATATACAAATGAATTGCTTTATAATTCTAAAGTCTTTTATTTACAAAATGTTTGATAAGCCTTAAAGATGAAGAAGCACCTAGGAATATGCAAATAATACAAGTGATTTATCTCTCACAATACATTTCAACTAACAAGCACTTTGGTATATTAGTGCATTAAATTTTAAAAAGCTATTTTTAGCATATTTAATAAGCAATTGTCTTTATAAATAAACATTAGTAAATTCAAATGTCTCAAGAGAACCTGACAATGGAGTTTTGGTAATCACTAAGAATTTTATATATTCTTAAGGCATATAGAAATATGTTATAATCATTTCACTTGAGCTTCATGATTCATAATTAGTATTGTACCACCAGATGGAGTATGAGGATATTTAAATGATATTTCTTAAGAAGCACACAGAGACAAAGATCCTTTTGGATAAGCTATTTTTGCTCTACTCTTTTCATAATGTTTACCTTAAAACACACACACACACACACACAATCTAGTTTACCCTATTTCTCTTAGGGTAAACCATAATGTATGCAGGAACACAAATGAGCTGAGCCAAGAAATATGACTTTTACCAAGGAATGATATGATTTGTTTAGCTGATTGGTATGTATGTAGCAGAAACTGACATATAGTTATACAAAACATACAACCTTTGCTGGGACAGAATGGAATGAGTGAAAAGAATTCGTGTATTTAGGTTCTTATAATGGGACCAGGGGTAGTTGCATTTTTTTAAAAAAAAATTAAATCAAATTGCTTTGTAGACATATGAATGATGGTATATATGTTTACAGAGTAATAAAACCATGGAGTAAGGTAAAGTTAAACAAAAGGGCACAGATCCAAACTTCAAGTTTTTATCAGCTTCTTAATCGTGCATACTTAGATTTATATCAACATGAAGTGAGGACACTATCTCACTTAAAGAGGCTGTAAGAATTCCATGGCTCCAAGTCATTCACTATCAAATAACATCACTGCAATTCTCACATTACACCTTGATCTTCTGCATTCCATTCACCACCAGCCCCACACAAACTCCATAAGCATGAAGATCTCATTCATCTTGGTCATTACTGTATTCCAAACACGGACAATCTGAAGCTCTCGGTGGATGTTCAGGACATAAACGATGACTGGGAAGATAGAAAATAAGGGCAGGCAAGGGGTAAGGCTAAGGCTAAGACTAGGCTGTGTGGAAGCATGCTGTCTAGGAATTGACAGGCCAGCATGACTGTCATTGGGAGTGTGATGGTTTAATGCTTCAGTAGGACATTTCACACACAGTCTTTTTAACAGGAGTAGAAGCGACATACTAAATATATTGATGTGTGTGTGTGTGCATATGTGCATGTGTGCATGTACACCTGTGTGTGTGAATATATTTAGAAACCTTTGTGTATATATATGATTGTAAGGCAGATTTCTAATAATTTACTGAAAATACTATGAGTTTTTGAGATACACCAATTTTCAAATATTATTGTTTATATAATTATCACAGTGATAGAAATTCTAGCTCCTCATACCATAACCAACAACTCAGTTTTGTGTTCATAAAAATTGCAGTTCTTTTCATTTGAATTTTGTAACTTCTAATGATAAATAAAAATATAGTTTTATATTTAATTTTATAAGTTTCTTTTAA
Source organism: Mus pahari (assembly GCF_900095145.1). Lineage (NCBI taxonomy): Eukaryota > Metazoa > Chordata > Mammalia > Rodentia > Muridae > Mus > Mus pahari. The sequence continues at coordinate 9,010,625 of NC_034592.1, read as the reverse complement.
TATTCTTTTATTCTTTACACTTTCTGGTGATTTTTTTTCTTACATTTCTTTCTTTCCTTAAACCTAAAAAAATATTTTGATTTGTTTGGGGGAATGTGCTTAGATTAAGGTAATCCTTTACTACTTTATATGTTTCAAATAATTTTCCTAACTTCCTATTTAATTGTTTAAATGTTGTACATACATGATGAACCTGGTCAGTTATAAATGTAGCTTTAAGAAAAGGCAAGTTTGAATGGTCTCACATGACCATCTGGATTTAGGCTGAGGAATTAAGCTCCACCAAGAGCTCATGACATATTTCTTGTTGACAAAACGCGCCAGGAACACACTGAGAATAGAGGGAATCCATAGTTTTTGAGAAGGAAAATGGATAGTGGTGACAGTCATCCTATAACATGAAGGTATTTTATGCCACTGAATTGCTTAGGGTGATTAGAACAATCAAGTTTCAGATCCTGTAGCAATAAAAAGTGATATCTCAATCTCCCAATATTTTATAAAGATAGGTGATAGCATGTCAAAAGCATGTTATATCAAAACACTTCCATTTCCAAATTAAAAAGTAGCATCATTGTTAATTCTGTCAATTAAATTCTAATTTTAAAAAATACTTTTATAGGAATGTGGAAAACATCAACCACAGCATACTCACTTTTTAAAATGTTCTATTCCTTTGTCTGTCGTACTAAAATAAGACTGTGCTGAAATCAGCACAGAGCAAGTCTAGTGGAAGCTACCCTTCTTTCTACTCTATCTTCTCTGGAATCTCTACTCAGAAATAAACCACACACACACACACACACACACACACACACAC
>NC_034592.1:9003419-9009160 GCF_900095145.1 Mus pahari | reverse complement strand
ACTTTGTAGACCAGGCTGGCCTTGAACTCAGAAATCCGCCTGCCTCTGCCTACCAAGTGCTGGGATTAAAGGTATGCGCCACCAGACCTGGCTCAGTTGTTAGTTATTTGCTACAGAATTGTAGAAAGCAGTTCTTTCCTTGTTTTGATTTTGGTCTAGGTTAACCTTATTCAAATAAATGTACTCAGAACCAGAATGAAGGGCAGGCGAGTACCTGTCTAATCCATTCTCTGGACCATCTCAGGTCTCTTTGAACACTTCTTGCTTCAGCTGAAAGCATAACTATTACCATTGCAGTGGTTTGGCTTACAGTGGGACTGATACGGCTAACATTATGCTGCATTTTGACTTGTCAGTGTGGTGATTTCTGTTACTTCATAAACATAGTCAACTTTAAATAAAAGAACCACAAGTTCCAAGATGGTCTATGTCTGGTGACTGTAAAGAAATTACTGCACATACACTACACACTACTAGCAATTAAGACATGTTGTATCATGAATTCTGGTGTAAATGATGGAAGTCTGAGATTTTAAAGCTGACAAGAGAAGTAGCAGGGAACAAACAGTGGTGGTGCCTCTGTAACCAGGCATCCCCATCCCTGCCTCAGGATAGCTCCTATAGACTAAGCAATGTGTTTCTCTTAATGTGTCTATCTCTTGATAGACCTTATCCCCCACATCCATTACTGTTATGGTTTGAATAAGAAGTATCCCCCACAGGCTTACATTTAGACCACCCAGCCTTCAGCCTGAAGGACTACTGGAAGGCTCTGAATTCTTTAAGAGAGGAAAACAATAGAATAGAGTCATAGGAGCAGGGCTTTGAAGATTATGCCTGACCTTAGTTCTTGTATATCTCCCTGTCTCCTGGTCTGCATCATGTGAACACACACCACCATCGTGGTCTCTGCCCCACTGTGGTAGACTGCATCATCTGAAACTGTTCTGCCTTAATTGGTTCTGTGAGGTATTATATCACAGTGAGGAAAAGTTTAACACAAACTGTGGCACTCTAGTCTGTTTGCCTGATGGGTATTCAAGCACTCGCTTAACATAGTCAAAGCAAATGAGCAGAAAGGGCTATCGATAATATCATTCTACTCTGTGGAAGGATGTAGTCGTTCTTTCCATCTTATGATCTCTTTATGTGATGATCCACAGAACAAATTTTATTCCAGGCTCAGTGACAGCACTTTTGAATTGCTCATAGTTGATTTGTACTTTGGGGCCTGTTGTAACATTTTTAACCTGTTAGTAATGCTGATAGAAGATTTCCAGAAGTCTCTAACTTTTCAACAATGGGTTGAGGCTATAACCCTATCCTCAAAGAATCCATTTCCTCACCATTTTCTTCCACTAATATTTCTACTCTAACTTTAACTTGGTTATGCTCTATTCATCTCCTGAAAGTTCATATACCATTGGCAGGAACACAAGAAAGTACAAACATATAAATGTTCTACACAGGTGTACTAACCTGGGCAACTAACAAAGTCTCAGGGTCTGAGAATGCTAATATATGACATGATTCTAGTTCTTTAAAAAAAAAAAATCTCTTTCCAAATGAAAACTAGGAAAGTAGCAAACATATTTATTCATGTATTATATACTCTTACATTGTCTCTCTAATAATAAGACCATAAACAGTATGTGTTGAGTTCTGAATATCCTCAATGGCTTCTTAAAAATTGATAGCCAGAAGAGAGCTTCATAGTTCTCATTTTGAAGGAAAATTATTTAAAATAAACCTTTTTTTAAAAAAATGACATAAGTAAGCAAATAACTCTTAGTTTTGCTTAGTTGTACATTTAATAACCCTTTTCAGACAAAAGCCATGTAGAAGTAGATGGGTAGTAGTGGTTTTTTAGTTAATTAGCATGTGAATAAGCATGCACCTTGGATGTGTGATGTAAAGCCAGGACTGGATTGTACAATCCCCTCTTCTTTTCATCTATTTAAATGGCATATGTGGACCCACAGGTGGGAGACATAGACTAACTGCTAATCTTGCAAAGGTCTTGAAGCATAGTAATGAAAGATCAATGACTAGTTAAGGTAAGTCTACACGAATTGGTGGATTGTCCTATCACTGGTTCCTGAGGTAGGTTATATATAAATGTCTATAAAATTCTGGAATGTTGTATCAGAAAGAAGAACTAAACTCATTAGTGGTCACTCTCTGTTCTTCTTTTCTCATAGCTCCTGGCAAACAGTAATCTGTTTCTGGGCCAAATGAATTGGTGTATTCTGAGCATTTCTGATAAATGGAATCATGCAATGTATTGTCTTTTACAGTTGTTTTCCCACTTAGAATCTCCAATTTTCACTCACATCATCCCGTGGGTAAATATATAATCCTTTTCATTGACAAATGTTATTCTATTATATGGGAATATCAAATCTTAACTATCTCTTTGTATTAATTAATAGACATCTGGATGGCTTTAACCATTTAGCTGTTATGTATGACACTTTCATGAACAATTATTTGCATTTCTATGTAGACATGTATTGGTAGGACTAAAATACGTGAGTCATATTGTACAAAGGTTTACATTTTGGAAGAATTACTAAGATGCTTCCTAATCAAGGTACAGCATTTTGCATCTGCAATAGAAATAAGTGGGGAAATTTTAATTTCTCTACATTCTCATCACTGGATTAATAGAATTTTTAAAATATTTTATCTATATTACTGAGTATTATATACTTGATTTGCATTTTACTAGTAACTAATACTATGGAGCATCTTTTTGTGTGTCCATACATCTTTTTTTGAAGAACTGTCTATTTAGATCTTTTTTCCATTTTAAAATTAAATTTGTCTCTCTTTGTTCACTTATGAGAATTCCTTGTATATTTTGGACACTGTTCTCTTACAATATATATATGACTTGTAAATATTCTCTGCTTCTATATGGGTTGTCTTTTTACTTTTTCAATCATGTGCTTTTATGGCCTAAAGTCTCAATTTTTATGAATACAATCCATTGGTTTACTCCTCTATCATTTATGGGTTTTATGTTATAATTTTAAAAAGTTGTATAACAGAAGATCATGACTATCTGCACCTGTGTTCTTGTCTGAGAAAAGACTCTTACTTATGGTTCTTCCATTAATGTCTATGTTAGACTTTGGGTCAATGTTTGGAGTATGATGAATTGTATCAGCTCCACTTCAAACAAGAGGAAACCGGTCATAAAAAGGTTGAGATGAAATTTAATTCTAAATTACATAACTGACAATTGTCATGCTGCATCTATATTACAACAGGATTTTTTCTCTTTTGTCAAAATAGATGAAATTGATAAAAGGAGTATATTTTGTTCTTTTAATTATCAGAAATAAAAGACATAATGAAAAATACCTAAATGAAGAGCTGGTGCTGTCCCAATCAGGCTTCTTTACTATGTGTTAAGATACATAAAAATTTTAAAGAGTAATCCCAAAGCCTACATGCTATACATATGGAATTTCTACACTGGAAATGTATTATTGTTTTATATAGTTAATCCAGTTTTGTTAAAGAAATCACTAGAGAAAATGTTACCAAACATTTCCATTCCTCAATTTGCAAGATCTGTGATCCTCTGCCTTGTAAATTAGACCCCCTTCTCATTGTGTCTCATTCTATAAAAACTGATTTCAAATGAAATCTCTTCAAACTGGTAACATCTAAGAAATTTAACAAACTTATAAATAAAGATTTATATTCTCAAGGCTGCCCTATAAACAAAGGTTCTGGTCAGTTGCTGTCCATTTTCTGTGAAGGTCTTGGGAAATCTGAAAGGTTGCTAACTGTGTAAACTAGCAGTCATGTAGTGTAAAACATTGGTCTAGCAGGAACTATCTATAGCAAGCTGATCAGTAAACCAATGATGCATCGGCCCCAACATTTCTCACTGACTCATTTAACTCAGCAATCATTAATGATTAAAATATATTAACATTAATAAAGACCTATGGTATCCACTGTGTAATGAATTTATTACATCAGAGAGATTTTAGAGCAGTTCATTAAACAGACCTTTCAGTTTTGGTTTCGCTACTAACTTGTTTTTTTGGTTTGTTTTTTTTTTTTTTTTTTTTTTTTTTTTTTTTTTTTTTTTTTTTTTTTTTTTTTTTGATGTTATCCCTTTCTGGTTGGTGCCAGCTCTGGGCCACCTTTAGTGTGAACTCATAAGATGGTCCCACGGTCCCCAGAGGACTCCCCTCTCGGCACCCTACCATGCCCAGGATATTAGGATCACTGGTGAGTGGAACATGTCTGTTCCAACACAATCATGAGGGCCTGGGGAGAGCAGGAACAGGGACACAGGAAACCCTCCCAAACAGAGGCTTGGGTTCCTTCCAGTCAGTCCCTGCTCTGGGCCACCTGGGATGCAAACTCTGCAGATGGTCCCATGTTCCCCAGAGGACTCTCTCCCCCAGGTGCCCTAGCACACCCAGGATCTTAGGATCACTGGTGATTGGAACACAAAATCTGTTCCGAAACAATCCTGAAGGGTAGGGGCCAAAAGGAGCATGGGATAAAGGAAACCCGCCTGACCAGCTACTAAGGTTCCTTGCAGTCCACACTGGTCTACCTTGGTTTCAAACTCAGCAGACAGTCCCATGGTCCCCAGAGGAGGTATTATCTCCAGGCACTCTAACACACCCAGGATCGTAGGATGCCAGGACTCCAGGAGCTTTGTCACTCCAGGATCTCAGAGTCTCAGAGGAAACTTGACTGCCAAGAGCTCTGACACACCCAGAATCTCAGGATCACAGGAACCTGGAATCATAAGTTCACATAGAAAACTGGACTCTGAGGAGTTTTGACATAACTGGGATCACAGAAGAGACAGGCTCCAATCAGATATATTGAAGGCAAGGAGCACATAATATAATCAGATGGTGGCAAGCATAAGAACAGAAGCCATAGAAACCAAAACATCTTGGCATCATCAGAATCCATATTTCCCACAATAGCAAGTCCTGAATACACCATCACACCAGAAAAGCAAGATATGGATCTAAAGTCATTTGTCATGATAGTAGTGGAGGACTATAAGAAGGACATAAATAACTCCCTTAAAGAAATACTGGAGAAAACAGGTAAACAGGAAGAAGCCCTTAAAGAAGAAAAACAAAAATCCCTTAAAGAGTTGCAGGAAAGCACCAAACAGATGAAAGAATTAAAATAAAAAAAAAAAAAAAACTATCCAGGATCTAAAAATGGAAGTAGAAACAATAAAGAAAACACAAAATGAGAAAACTCTAGAGATAGAAAACCTAAGAAAAAAGTCAGGAGCCATAGATGCAAGCATCAATAAAAGAATACAACAGATAGAAGAGAGAATCTCAGGTGAAGAAGATACCATAGAAAACATTGACACAACAATCAAAGAAAATGTGAAATGCAAAAAGATCCTAACCCAAAACGTCCAGGAAATTCAAGACACAAAGAGAAGACCAAATCTAAGGATACTGGGTATAGAAAGAAGGAAGATTTCCATCTTAAAGGGACAGTAAATATCTTCAACATAATTATAGAAGAAAATTTCCCCAACCTAAAGAAAGAGATCCCCATGAAAATACAAGAAGCCTACAGAACTCTAAATAGTTTGGACCAGAAAAGAAATTCCTCCCATCACATAATAGTCAAAACACCAAATGCACAAAACAAAGAAAGAATATTAAAAGCAGTAAGAGAGTTCGCCTGGCGGCAGTCCCCAGGCTGACCCGGCACCAGCACCT
>NC_034592.1:8995674-9003408 GCF_900095145.1 Mus pahari | reverse complement strand
CAAGAAACAAGCAGAAGTAGCCATTCTAATATTGACTAATAAAATATCTAAGAAAATCGACTTTCAACCTAAAGTTATCAAAAAAGATAAGGAGGGACACTTCTTACTCACCAAAGGTAAAATTTACCAAGATGACTCTCAATTCAATATCTATGCTAGAAATGCAAGGGCACCTACATTCATAAAAGAAACTTTGCTAAAACTAAAAGCACACATGGCAAATCACACAATAATCATGGGAGAATTCAACACCCCACTCTCATCAATGTACAGATCCTGGAAACAGAAACTATACAGAAACAGAGTGAAACTAACAGAAGTTATGAAACAAATGGATTTAATAGATATTTATACAACATTTTATCCTAAAACAAAAGGATATACTTTCTTCTCAGCACCTAATAGTACCTTCTCCAAAATTGATCATATAATCGGTTACCAAACAGGCCTCAACAGAAAGAAAAGTATTGTAATAATCCCATGCATCCTATCAGATCACCATGGACGAAGGCTGATCTTCAATAACAACATAAATAAGAGAAAGCCCACATATATGTGGAAGCTGAACAACACTCTACTCAATGATAACTTGGTCAAAGAAGAAATAAAGGAATTAAAGACTTTTTAGAGTTTAATGAAAATGAAGCCAAAACATACCCAAACTCATGTGACACAATGAAAGCAATTCTAAGAGGAAAACTCATAACTCTGAGTGCCTCCAAGAAGAAGTTGGAGAGAGCACACACTAACAACTTGACACCTAAAAGCTCTAGAACAAAAGGAAGCAAATTAACCCAAGAGGAGTAGTCAGCAGGAAATAATCAAACTCAGGGCTGAAATCAACCAAGCGGAAACAAAAAGAACTATACAAAGAATCAACCAAAACAGGAGCTGGTTCTTTGAGAAAATCAACAAGATAGATTCACAGGCAAAGTATCCTAATTAACAAAATCAAAAATGAAAAGGGAGACAAAACAACAGAATCAGAGGAAATCCAAAGAAAATCATCAGATCCTACTACAAAAGCCTATACTCAACACAATTGGAAAACATGGATGAAATGGACAATTTTCTAGACAGATACCAGGTACCAAAGTTAAATCAGGACCAGGTTAACAATCTAAACAGTCCCATATCCCCTGAAGAAATAGAAACAGTCATTAATAGTCTCCGAACCAAAAAAAAAAAAAAAAAAAATCCCAGGACCAGATGGGTTTAGTGCAGAGTTCTATCAGACCTTCAAAGAAGACCTAATTCCAATACTCCTCAAACTATTCCGCAAAATAGAAACAGAAGATGCTCTACCCAATTCATTCTATGAGGCCACAATTACTCTGATACCTAAACTACACAAAGACCCAACAAAGTAAGAGAACTTCAGACCCATTTCCCTTACGAATATCGTTGCAAAAATACTATATAAAATTCTCATGATGATCTCATTAGATGCTGAGAAAGCATTCGACAAAAACCCAACACCTATTCATGATAAAAGTCTTGGAAAGATAAGGAATTTGAGGCCCATACCTAAACATAATAAAAGCAATCTACAGAAAAGCAGTAGCCAACATCAAACTAAATGGTGAGAAACTTGAAGCAATCCCACTAAAGTCAGGGACCTGACATCACTTCCCACTCTCTCCCTACCTATTCAGTACAGTATTTGAAGTCCTAGTCAGAGCAATTAAACAACAAAAGGAGGTCAAAGGGATACAAATTGGAAAGGGAAAAGTCAAAATATCACTATTTGCCAATGATAAGATGGTATATATAAGTGATCCCCAAAATTCCCCCAGAGAACTCCTAAACCTGATAAACAACTTCAGTGAAGTAGCTGGATATAAAATCAACTCAAACAAATCAATGGCCTTTCTCTACACAAAGGATAGACAGGTTGAGAAAGAAATTAGAGAAATAACACCCTTCAAAATAGTCACAGAAAAATATAAAATACCTTGGCGTGACTCTAACTAAGGAAGTGAAAGATCTGTATGATAAGAACTTCATGTCTCTTAAGAAAGGAATTGGAACCGGGCAGTGGTGGCTGGCACACGCCTTTAATCACAGCACTTGGGAGGCAGAGGCAGGTGAATTTCTGAGTTCGAGGCCAGCCTGGTCTACAAGTGAGTTCCAGGACAGTCAGAGTTATACAGAGAAACCCTGATTTGAAAGAAAAAAAGAAAGAAAGAAAGAAATTGAAGAAGATGTCAGAAGATGGAAAGATTTCCCATGCTCATGGATTGGTAGGATTAATATAGTCAAAATGGCTATCTTGATGAAAGCAATCTACAGATTCAATGCAATCCCCATCAATATTCCAACTCAATTTTTCACACAGTTAGAAAGGACAATTTGCAAGTCCTTCTGGAATAACAAAAATCCTAGGATAGCAAAAATTATTATCAAAAATAAAAGAACCTCTGGTGGAATCACTATGCCTGAACTCAAGCTGTACTACAGAGCAATTGTGATAAAAACTACATGGTACTGGTATAGTGACAGATAGATATATCAGTGGAACAGAACTGAAGACCCAGAAATGAACCCACACACCTATGATCACTTGATCTTTGACAACTAAAACCATCCAGTGGAAAGAAAACAGCATCTTCAACAAATGGTGCTGGCTCAACTGGTGATTAGCATGTAGAAGAATACAAATTGATCCATTCTTAGATCCTTATACAAATCTCAAGTGTAAGTGGATCAAAGAACTCCACATAAAACCAGAGACATTAAAACATGTAGAGGAGAAAGGAAGAGCCTGGAAGATATGAGCACAGGGGAAAGATTCCTGAACAGAACAGCAATGGCTTGTGCTGTAAGATCAAGAATTGACAAATGGGACCTCATAAAATTGCAAAGCTTCTGTAAGGCAAAGGACACTGTCAATAAGACCAAAATGCAACCAACAGATTGGGAAAAGATCTTTACCAATCCCAAATCTGATAGGGGCTAATATCCAATATATATAAAGAACTCAAGAAGTTGGACTCCAGAAAACCAAATAACCCTATTAAAAAATGAGGTACAGAGCTAAATAAAGAAGTCTCAACTGAGGAATACCAAATCGCTGAGAAGCACCTAAAAAAATGTTCAACATCGTTAATCATCAGGGAAATGTAAATCAAAACAACCCTGAGATTCCACCTCACACCAGTCAGAATGGCTAAGATCAAAAACTCAGGTGACAGCAAATGCTGGCAAAGATGTGGAGAAAGAGGAATACTCCTCCATTGCTGGTAGGACTGCAAGCTAGTACAACCACTCTGGAAATCCATTTGGTAGTTCCTCATAAAACTGGACATAGTTCTACTGGAAGATCCAGAAATACCACACCTGGGCATATACCCAGAAGATGCTCCAACATGTAATAAGCACACATGCTCCACTATGTTCATAGCAGCCTTATATATAATAGCCAGAAGCTGGAAAGAATACAGATGTCCCTCAACAGAGGAATGGATACAGAAAATGTGGTACGTTTACACAGTGGAGTGCTATGTAGCTATTAAAAACAATGAATTTATGAAGTTCTTAGACAAATGGATGAATCTGGAGGATATCATCCTGAGTGAGGTAACCTAATCACAAAAGGACACACACACGATATGCACTTACTGATAAGTGGACATTAGCCCAGAAACTCAGAATTCTTCTTAAAAGGGGGAACAAAATACCCGTGGAAGGAGTTACAGAGACAAAGTTTGGAGCAGAGACTGAAGGAACGACCATCCAGAGACTGCCCCACTTGGGGATCCATCCCATAAACAACCACCAAACCCAGACACTATGGCAGATGCCAACAGGAGCTTGCAGACAGGAGCCTGATATAGCTGTCTCCTGAGGGACTATGCCAGTGCCTGCAAATACAGAAGTGGATGATCACAATCATCAATTGGACGGAGCACAAGGTCCCTAATGAAGGAGCTAGAGAAAGTACCCAAGGAACTGAAGGGGTTTGAAACCCTATGGGAGGAACATCAATATGAATTAACCAGTACCCCCAGAGCTCCTTGGAACTAAACCACCAATCAAAAAAAACCAAAAAAACAAAACAAAAAAAACAAAACAAAAACAAACAAACAAAAACAAAAACAAGAAAAATGAAAACACATGGTGGACCTTGAGGTACTAGCTGTATATGTAGCAGAGGATGACCTAGTCAGTCATCAATGTGAGGAGAGGTCCTGTGAAGGATCTATGCCCCCAGTACAGGGGAATGCTAGGGCCAGGAGTGGGAGTGGGTGGTTTGGTGAGCAGGGGTACGTGGGAGGGGTAGGGGATTTTTGGAGGGGAAACTGGGGATGGGATAACATTTAAAAAGTAAATAAAGAAAATATCTAATTAAACAAAAGAAAAAATGTTATCCAGCAGCATATCAGCCTAATATTTTATTATAGATGTAGTCAACATATTTTTGTAAGTGAAAAATAAGTGCTAGTTAAATACGAGAAAATTGCATGATTGCATTTTCTAGATGACTCAGAACTTGGTTTTCAACTGTGTTGCCTGCTATTAAAAGTAAATAGTAGCATCTATAACATTAGCATAGTGGATACAATTTCATAGAGTCTTAACTGTGGCTTTAAAAATATTAACTAGTGGCTTTGTGACAGACACCATCCAGAACAGCTTCTTTTCTTTTTAAATTTCTAGTGAAGATACATGTTTTCAAGAAATGTCTGTAATGTATAGCAGTCTACACAGTTTAGCCAAGATGAAGAGGTTGTTTTAATCCAGGAAAGATGGAAACATATTGTCTTTTCTAGTGTCACAAGGAACTTACTGTAAAGCAACAGAATCAAATATTCCAACATAACACTAGGTTCATGCGACTGAATTTTGAGCAATGGAGAAAGACCTCCTCTATAAAACTTTGCGCAGTGTTTTAGCATTTCCATCACCCCTGAACAGCAATGCAAGACCACATGTAAGGCCATGAATAGTTATTCCGCAGATAATAATGAGCTTTAAAAAAAAGATAGATGGATCCTCTGCATCATTAAATATTACTAAAAAGAACAAAAAGGAAACATAACAGGGCTTTCTAGATATGAAAAATAAAAGACACTATGTGGGGCTAGCAGAAATTCCTCTGGAGACCAATGGGGCGACACTGAGGAGGGTCAAGGCAGGAGACCATTAAGATCGCAGGCTGCATAGAAAGAGGCTTCTAAAAAAGAAGTACAAACTCAAAATATGATTTACTGTTCTTTTCTAAGGAAGGTAATGAATATGGTTTTTCACACTCTCATCCAATCACGTTGTAGGGTGAAAAAGTCTGCTTACTAGAACAGTAACGGGGAATTGGAAATTCAGTTTCTTTGATGAGAGAAGCAGTTGCTCTTAGTAAACAAAAAGGCCACTATCAGGATACCTGGGTTTACCTTTGCTTTGCGAAAATGGTAGACCACCAGCATGCTGACAAAGCCCAGCAGCATACACAGGGCTTGGAAAGAGATGATAGCGAGCCGTAGGTATTTATCCTCCTGGACGAAGCATGGGCGGTCATCAGCACAGAAGGGGCAGCCTTCTCTGCAGGGCAGGCAGATGTGGGCTTCTTCTGACACATCCTTTGTGCTTCCTGAAAAATGGTGATCTGGACCCCTTCCTGAAAGTTCCAAATAAAACCACAGTGTTAATTGTATCTCTAAAATAAGTGAGCAAGAAGAGAGATAGACCTTCACCATTCTCTTTAGTATTAATTATAAACATTTCATCAAATCCCCTGCTAAGAGCTAGTTACTTCACTTTTGAACTAAAAACTCTTGTTGATTCCTTTGATTTTAAAATTGTCATTCAGAATAATTGACAAAAACAAACAAGCAAACACCTGAAACAAAATTCCCCAGGGGAAGGGATGAGTCAACATGTTAAGTCTTTGATAACATCATCTTCCATTTATGGCTGATGGTACTCCCTAAAGCACTGGCCATACTCCAGACACACTTGTTAATGAATTAACAAAAGGAAGGATGGGAATGTAGGTGTGTTTGATGTATCAAGTAAATGTACTCATTGTTTTTAGAACTTCTTGACCCAGATGACAGAGAATCCAAAATGAGGCTAGAGTCATTCCTTAATTCAGCAGAGATCTCATCTACCAAGTCCATCCAGTCTAAATTATATAAGATGTCACTTAAAAATCAGTTGTTCAGTGTGTACTTGCCTAACAATGCCACATGCTTTAGAATCAATCCATGCAATACCTACTGACATGCCATCAGACACCTATGAGCTGTTTGGTTATTGCTCCTATTGATCCTCTGATTAATTATACAATGGTCTGCCTTACTTATCAAACTTAAGTTTACACTGAAGCCCAGAACCAAAGAGTATCAATTGTTGACTGCAGCAATACATTCTGAAAACAAACTAAGCATAAGACTGTTAGAGAAAGAACAACAGAAAGTTCTGGAAGTGAATGTAGAATTTAAAGAGAGGGGAAAGCCCTTGACAAGGGAGGCATTTTAGAATTTCATTTCAGAAAACTAGAATCTACAGGAAAACATCTGAATTTGATGACCTTGTGTCTTAGTTAGGGTTTCATTGCTATGAACAGACACCATGACTAAGGCAACTCTTTTAAGAACAACATTTCATTGAGGCTGGCTTATGGGTTCAGCGGTTCAGTCCATTATCATCAGTGTGGGAGCATGGCAGCATCCAGGCAGGCCTGGTGCAGGAGCAACTGAGAGCAGGAGCAATTCTGTATGTTAATCTGAAGGCGTTAGGAGAAGATTCATTCTAGGCAGCTAGGCAAAGGGTCTTAAAATTCATGTCCAAAGTGACACACTTCCTCCAACAAGGCCACACCTACTCCAACAAAGCTATATCTTCAAATAGCGCCACTCCCTGGGCCAAGCATACGCAAACCATCACACCTAGGAAAGGCTATCATTGCTAAAGATCTTAACCTTGAGTTATCTTCAAATGACAGTTTCCAAGCTAGTGCCAATGAAAAGTAGGCTACCAAGGCTTACAGACTGAATATATAAGAGAATGTTATTTCAGTAGAAATAACATTGGAAATCAATGGGAGTAAGAATGGTATGAAATGCACTTTGATTCTATATTGTGTTCTCTTCAACGCAAGTAAGACTTTGTTGCAATTGGAATCAGCAAAGGAGCCTCTGGAAGTTTAAGGAAGAGAAAGAGAGAGATGAAAGAGTTGTAGACACTGGCCAGTGGAGCAACTAAGCTATTTGCTCCATTATCATCAGAGAAACTTCATCCTGTAGCAGATGGGAATAAATAGCCACATCCATCAGACAATATGCTCAGAGTGAGAGACCATAGAAAACTTACTCCTAAACTGTGTGTTTCCATCAAATCTCTCCCCTCAGAGCCCAGGGAATCCTGAAGAACCAGAGGGGAAGACACCAAGGAAACAAGGCTCTGTAAGATCAAAGCACATGTGAACTCACAGAAATCGAGGCAGCATGCACCAGGTCTGCACAGGTCTACAACAGATGAGGTCCTAGATCTGACAGAAGTGAGCTCCTGCCCTCACCCCTACCCAAGAAGGTATTTGCAATTGATAACCATTTTCAAGTGAAAATTTAATTTTCTCCAAGTGTTTCTCACTTGTAAAACAACCACTGTTAAAAGGGTAGGCCACATGCACAGCAATAGATGGCCAACAGAAAACAAACTCAACAGCCTCTTTGTAGGTACCTTGTTTCATAATGTCATGTCAAACCTTTACACACACACACACACACACACACA
>NC_034592.1:8979956-8995664 GCF_900095145.1 Mus pahari | reverse complement strand
TCTCTCTCTCTCTCTCTCTCTCTCTCTCTCTCTCTCTCTCTAACCCTACAGGTCCTTTAATGTTTTTATCATATTCCTGAGTGTGTGATTGTTTATATCTGTTTCTTGTGCCTTTTCTTTTCCTTTTGTTTGTTTTGGAAGCTTGTTTGTTACCTAATGAGAAAGAAAAGGGGTAGATCCAAATGGTAGAAAGAACTGGGAGCAGTAGAGGGAGGGGAAATGGTAATCAAGATATCTTATGTAAGGGGGAAAAAATGAAGAAAAAGATTTATAACAGGAAAGTGAAATTCAAAGTCGGTAGAGCACAATCAAGAATTGAAGAAATCAACTCTGGAAACACTTGAAATTTCTCCCAACTGTGAAAGAGCTCAAAGTGAACTAAAGATTATCAAATTCTGGTTTTCAGAGATATTATTAAAGGTTAAAACATTTTTATGTAAAGATAAATGTAAATATATAAACTGATCATACAGAGCCTTTTGTATCTCAGCAAAGCATATGTGTGGAGAGTTGAGGGTGAGTTTATGTTTTTCAGAATAAAAAGAGTAATGAAATTTATACATGGGTGCATTTATATATACACAAAGATGTTCACTCATCTATCAATAAACAACTAGATTGACTCCAATTCCTCAGTGTAGAGAATACAGCACCAATACATATAGTGGTGCAAATATCCCTATTGTAGGGTATGAGGTGTAGAGATATGTAGGGTTGTATGGCCAAGAGTGAAGTAGCTGGGTGATATGGTATCTCCATTTTTAACCTTTTGAGAAATCTCCAAACTGGTTTCTGTAATGACTATATTAATTTGCACCATCAAATTGCAATAGAAAATATCCTTTCCAACATTTGTTATCAGATTTCTTGTTGATAGCCATTCTGACAGTGGTAAGGTAAAATCTCAAAGGAGTTTTAATTTCCATTTCCCTGATGGCTAAGGATATTGAACACTTTTAAAAATAGTTATTGGCCATTGTTTTCCTTTGTGAAAACTGTTTCTTCAGTTCATTTCCCCGTTTGTAGATTGACAGTTTTTATTCCCTTGATGTTTAATTATACAATCCTTTGTTAACCCTGGATATTAGCCCTTTATCTGAAATGTAGCTGTTAAAGATTTTATCCTATTTTCCAAGCTGTCTGTGTGCTTTGATGAGTGGCTTTGTTGCTGTACAGAAATGTTTTATTGTCCTGTGACCCCCACCTATTGATACTTGAGGTTGCTTCCTGTGCTACTGGTGCTCTGTTCAAAAGGTTTTTCCTGCCCTTAAATCTCAAAGGGCAAATCTTACATTTTCTTCTAAAAGTTCAGTGTCACAGGTTTTAAAGTAGAGTCTTTGATCCATTTGGAATAGGTTTTATGCAAAGCAAAAGACAAGACAGGTAGAAACCCAGTTTTGCCTGTACCATTTGTTGAGCAGACTATCTTTTTCCAATGTATGTTTTGTCTCCTTTTTCAAAACCTAGGTATGCATAGCCTTGTTTATTTCTGGGTTCTCTATGCTACTCCATTGGTCTACCTGCCTAGTTTTATGACAACACTAGGATTTTTATCCCTATGACCCTGCAATGTAATTTGAGATCAGGTGTTGTGATGCATCCAGCACTGTTCTTACATGTAGGATTGCTTTGATCATCCATGGTCTTTTGTGGAGCCATATGAATTCTTATATTGCTTTTCCTAAACCAGAAAAATATGACATTAGACTTTTCACAGGCATGGATGACTTTAAACCTGAAAATTCATCTTGGTAATATAATCGTTTTCACAATATTAATTCTGTCAATTCAGGAATGGGACGGGGTTCTTTCCATTTTCTAATATCATCTGTGATTTCCTTTGTCAATATCTTAAACTTTCCACTATGGGGATTGTCCTAGTTAGGGTTAGTATTGCTGCAATGAAACAACATGACCAAAATGCAAGTTGGGGAGCAAAGGGTTTATTCAACTTACACTTCCAGATCATAGTCCATCATTGGAGGAAGTCAGGAAAGGAACTCAAGCAGTGTTGATATCTGGAAGCAGGAACAGATGCACTGGCCATAGAGAGATGCTGCTTATTGACCTTATTCCCATGGCTTGCTCAGCCTGCTTTCTTACTAAACCCAAAACTACCAGCCCAGAGATGGCACCACTCACAATGGGCTTGGCCATCCTCCATTGATCACTGATCGACAAAATGACTTACAGCTGAATGTCATGGAAGTATTTTGTCAACTAAGACTCCTTCTTTCTGATGACTTTAGCTTGTGTCAAGTTGATACAAAATCAGCCAATACAGGAGTCTTTCACTTTCTTAGTTAGATATATTTCTAAATACTTAAATTTTTGTAATTATTTTGCATGAGATTTTTTTTCCTAGTCTCTTTCTTTTGAGAATACACTGTTGGTATAAATGACAGTTACTGTTTTTACATTGGTTCTGGAATCTCTAACTTTTCTTTGTTTATTATGTCCAAGAGTTCTATAGGAAATTCAGGAAGGGTTTTTCAAGTAAAGAATTATGTGTTCTATAAAGAGAGATAATTTTATTTATTTTCCTATTTTTATTCCATTTATGTCTTTCTCTTGTTGAGCTGGTATAGCTAAGATTTAATAACTATATTTAATAAGAGACTGGAGATTTATTCCATCTACTCTCAAATTCTCCAGAGCATTACCATGAAAATATATAGAAATTTTAAAATATCTTTTCAGTGTCAGTTGAAATAATTATTTAGTTTTTGTCTTTAAACTCATTTATATAGCATAGAGTTCAATTTAAGGAAGAATTCAGAAAATATTAAGGCAATGGTATGATGCACTATGGTTTACTGGTTTGCTTGAAAGAAGAATTGACATAAGATATTAACACCTACTGTGAGAGTTTCATATAGTGTTGTGGTTTTCTGCAATAGCCACACAATATAAACATGTGGTTAGGACACAACCTAGTTGCAGGAGACTATGGAGGATTGTTCAATGATACTGTTTAGGGCTCATTTCTATTAAGTGATTAAGGACTGTACACCAAGAATCTGAGCTGGAGCTGAGCTGGAATCCTCCTCCCCAGAAAGTGCCATTCAAGCTTCTAGGAAAGGGAGCAGCCAGTGGTCCTGTCTAGCTGTGATGCCTATGAACCACAGTGATTACAGCATGGCATAATAGTTCTAAAAGTGCAGTACTAACATGTGAATATGCTAACTTGGTGGTAACCAACATGTCTCTAATTAGATTCAAGTTCTGCTACAACAAAAGGGAGATTATTCTTGGTATAAAAACATAGCCAAGTACCTGGGCCTAGTGAAATCATGATTCTTAGGAAACATACAACTACTGCTTTACTAAGTCAGCATAAATACCAACTACATTCTAAATATTTATTCTTATACCCACAGATAAGTATGGGTCTCACTCCTCATCAAAGAAATGTTTCTTTTGCAATGGACTGAGACCATTGCAGAAAAACACAACTGATAAAATGGCAGAGAGCAAATAAATGTAATGTAACCAGCTCCAACTGATATATCTGCAAGAGTTCCTGAATCAAAGGCACAGAAATCAGCGGGGGGGGGGGGGGGCAAAGACTGTAGGTAGCAGAAAATCAGGAAGTTTGCTGTGAAGCTGAGTCTCCTAGAAATGTTAGCAAAGTTGCACCCACAATACCACATCAACATGAGTGCCTAAGTAACTACAACACTGATGGACATGCTAACATGGAAAGAGGAAATCTCATGGAGTCTCAATCCTAGACAAAGAACTTCAGGCAATCAGGAAATACTGATAGAGGAAGAGATGGTCTTCTGTTCATTCTTCTTTCTGTAAATTG
Organism: Mus pahari; assembly: GCF_900095145.1. Taxonomy (NCBI): domain Eukaryota; kingdom Metazoa; phylum Chordata; class Mammalia; order Rodentia; family Muridae; genus Mus; species Mus pahari. Next base: position 8,991,853 of record NC_034592.1, on the reverse strand, counting down.
TAACTCAATTCAATGGTGAGATTCTCTATTTCCTGTGCTGATCAAAGTACCATTGGTACTACATTTTCCTCCTTGGATAAGAATAAAATAATAAAGAATATATGGATATTGAAATGATAGTAATTAGATATAAGACCAGCAGTGAAAATCTAAGACATTCTATAATATCTGATATATCGTAAATTGCATTGTTCATATGACAATTCTATCATTCATGGAAATAAAAAAGTTATAAAATAATTTTATTCTTTTATGCTCACAAAACATCAAAGATAGAGTCCAATCAAATAAAATTATGTCATACAAGATCTCCTTTCACAATTTTCTTAACATCATTTGTATATCAAAAATCATTAGGTCAAAAAAGCCTAGACACAGTGGCACATGCTTTTAATCCCAGCACTTGGAAAGCAAAGGCAAAAGGATCTCTGTGAGTTCCAGGGTAACCTGGTCTACAGGGAAAGTTCCAGGATAGCCTTGAAAACCAATAAACAACAAACAAAAATCTTTAGGCCAACCTCTGGATATGTCTCCAAAGACAATGAAGTCATAATATAGGAAATCTCAACACATTGATGTTTGTTGTGGTGCTATTAAAGTCTAAGAAATCAGGCTGGGCCTCCATTCAACAGAACGGATAATGAAAATGTGCCCTACATATACAATTGACTATAATTCATCTATAAAGATGAAGTGTGTCAGTTTCATAATCATAATCTAGAGTCAGGAAGAATGTGTGCCATGCTCTCTAGACTCAGGAAGCCACGTGTGCCATGCTCTCTGGACTCAGGAAGAATATGTGTCACACTCTCTAGACTCAGCAAGTCACGTGTGTCATGCTCCCTAGACTCAGGAAGCCATGTGTGCCATGCTCTCTAGACTCAGGAAGAATGTGTACCACGCTCTCTAGACTCAGGAAACCATGGTTCCTCTGCTCTCTCGTACACAGGGACAATGGAAAGTGAAAGTGACAAAGTAGGAGAAAAATAGACAGGGTCAATCAAAGGGACAAACAAGAGACAGATAATTCAAGGAATAGACATTTGTATAGAAATGTCACAAAGAAGCCCACAAATCTGCAAAATAAATATGGGTTCATTAAAAAGGTATATTCATATGCACATAAAAATTACAAGATTCTCTAAAAAACATAACTTTAGGGAAAAAAAAAAAGCAAAGAACACTAAATGTTTAAAAACTACCTAGGGAAATGTCTTACATACTCAAAGCTTTCTACAGGACACAAAGGACAGTTTATCATAGAGTGCCCCAAATTTGTCAACTTTCTTCTATCTAGGATGAGGCAATATACAGTTTGTTTAAATCATACAGCCACCAACAAATAACAGCAGACTCATTGTTGGACTGCTGAATGGTACTTAAGCTCATGGTCATTTGGTGTTCTGCGTTCTGTGAGAATGGATGCCAGGACTTATGCGACCTTCTTCACTTAGCACTGAGTGTGTAATGTTTATACACACTTGACACTCAGTAAATGCTTACTAACGATGCAAATGCTCTCTGACAAGAGCGAATTACCTGATCAATCAATGTACGATTCTTCATGCTTTCAAATTCTGTACACCTAGGAATTTATTCAAATAATATTTTTCTAGATGCTAGATACAAACTATAAAAGTACATCAAGAATATGTTATTACAGGTAACTTTTGTACTTGTAGGCAAATATGTGCAAACCATGCTGATGATATTTGATTTGTAGATCTCAGTTCTTCCATGTACAGAATGCCAATGTGTTGTGCTAAAGCTTAGAGTCCCTTGAGGATGGGCCCTGAAACTTCCAAATAAAATGAATAGGTTCTAAAAGAAAAATGGCAAGTACAGGGCCTTGAAGAAAATACAGAAAAGGATTTGGGAAGGAAGTTATCACTGTATTCATAGGGTATTTGAAGAACATAAATTATCTACATCTAAACAAACTTGCCAAAGCAAACTGTCAGTGCAAGCAGTGTGCAACCCATTTGCTAATTTTAATTTTGTTACCTTGACAACAAAAGAACATGGAACTACTAGAAATTTATGCATAAATATGTACACATTTCATGTATACATGAATATATATATATATATATATATATATATCCATATATGTATTACTGACTGACCAATAAACATATACAGCCTAGGCTAATAAGCAGTGCATAATACATTTCTTCAATGGAGTTATTCACACACTATTCAAAGTGACATTGACATTGAATGTGATACTTAAATGAAATTTCCCACCCCAAAACCACGGCTATAAAATAGGCCCAAGGTTTCAATTAACCTGCCCCCCCCTACACACACACACACACACACACACACACTTGGAATTCCAGAATTTAGGCATCCCATCACCCAATCTACAGACCATCTGACTAAATACTTACCCTGAAGCCAGAGTGGAAAAACAGTCAATCTGACTTTTCTCCCATTCTGCAGTTTCAAAAAACAGTTTAACCTGCAAAGCAGATTTGGAACTAGCAAAGCTCTGCATTCCCTCTCCTCATCCTGGACTATAAAAGCTGTTCTCACACCCCACAGTACATTTTCATGGACCCTCAGTTACCGAGGATTTGAAGGTACCAACATCTCAGACCAATCAAAGTCTGCCTTTGCTGTTTTGAGGCAAACTAAATCTATTATTTTTCTTCTGCTGACAATACCAAGACCATAGAAATAAACACAGTACAGAAACTGGAAATAGGAAAGAATTTGGCAAACTTCAGAAAGTCCTTTTTAAATTTTTATTTTCTATACATCCCAAAGTTTCCTCAAAAAGCATGAAGCATTTTTATAATAAAATTTTAATATTGCCTCCTCTTGAGTCTTGGGAGTTGGAGGGTTCCGTGGCTAAAGTGCTCACTGGGTAAGCATAAAGATCTAAGTTCATATATTCAAGCCACATAAAAGTTAGGCATGGTAGGATATGCCCATAACCCCAGTACTGTGAACTTGAGGGTTGGGGTGAGACATGGGGATCCTAGGGACTTACTGTTCAAAGTGCCACGTTTCAGGCTCAGTAAGAGGCCTTGTCTCACAAAAATAAGTTGCACAGCACTGGCGGAGAGACACCCTTGTCAAACCGGGTCTTCTACATTTGCATGTACAAGCACGTACACCACACCACACATACATAAGTCACATACCATACATACACTACATCATACACACACCACATATACTACACAGGACCTATGAATAAATCACACTCTCACATGCATACCATACACATATCATGCATACACTATACACATGCGCATAAACCACATATCCCACACATCATACACACAAATGGACAAACAACACATGATGTCTCCTCATACACAGTAAGCTGACTTTGTCAACAGAAAGTTTGTGCCAATCACAGAGAACTTATAAATCTATCGCAGCTAAAAATCCTTGAAAAACTTCTATCCTCTGAACTGTTCTGAACCTCAGATATTTGTAATCTTTAACTGTGTGATAATTTAACTTTTACAGAAAAGTTACAAGACAGCACAAAATAATTTTATATGTTTTTTTAGCCTAAGGTCATGAGTTACTTACAGCATTATATTCTCAGATTCTCTTAATAGAACTTCAAGACATAAACATTTTGCTTTGTATGTTCTAATGAGACACCCTTCTTGCATAAAACAGGGTACAATATTCAAAATTAAGAAGATATTCACTGTAATTGGCTTTGTGCAGTCCTTATCAAAATCCTACAACTTGTCACAATGATAGTATTTGTAGTGATATTTCTCCATCCAAGATGAAATTCAGTTGTATCGGGCTCTGTTGCTACAGTCTCAGTCTCTTATCTAGAGCAACCATCACCCCTTCTTTGACCTCTTTGACCCCTAGATCTTTCGAGGTCTTCAAATATTTGACCACACAGGTAAATTTTATAGACAGCTCCTTGTGTCTCCTTGCTGCTGCCTCCTGACTAGGTTCAGAGTACTGACCCTTGGCAGCAATGCCGGTACACCAGTGGCTGGCTCCTTCTCAGTCTATCACTAAAACAGGCACAAGCATCAACTGGCCCCAGGACCTGGGGATTCCTGCTTTGAGATGTTAGTGGGCCACAAGCTTCTTCAAGGAAGGCTAGTTTTTACCTTGAAAATCATACATGATCAAATACCATGACTAGAGAGAAAACTTAGAAGTTTAGAGAGCTTGTTGCGCTTGAGGAGGAGCTGGATTCAGTTCCTAGCACCCTTATGCTAGTTCACAGTCATCCACAGCTGGAGTCCCAGGAACCCTCTTCTCACTTCCATGGGTACCAGGCACACGTGAAAGCAACACATGTGTATGCATAAAATAAATAAATCTCCTTTAAAAGACTATATGCCTTGTTTCTTGTCAAACACATAGGAAAATAGAAAACAGAAATCAAAAATGATTACAAGATGCAAGTCAAATGTTCTGTGAAGTATTTGTAAGCTACAGGTATTCTCACACAATGAGCTGCTGTGTAGATGACTGGCAGTTGTATTTGTTTGAGAAACAACTGTTAACATAAGAAAAAATCTCTAAATAGCAGAGTAAAAAGTGAAATCATATAAACAATAAGCTAGCTGGGTGGGGAGGGAGGAGGACACAGCAGTGCACAACTTCAGGCTGTTGGCAAGTCGGAAGATCCTTGTCTTCTGGAGAATTAGACCTCAGATCACCAACTCATAGGACAGGGTGACTTGAAAACCTCTGATATCACAAAATCTGTTCCCATGCTGGGAGGTGGAACAGACACCAGCTCCATAGGACAAACGTCGGTGACCAGGAAACAAAATAGAGAGGGTGCAAACTCTCAAATAACGTTGACAGAAATGCTTTTGAGCATTCTAAGTGCCGACCACTATGGTTAGAATGTGGCTATTTATCGCCTCACATTTATCCTTATTTTAAAAATCCATAAAGGAAGAGATATCACACTTTACGAATGATATAAATGAACTTCAGAAAAATAAAAAGCCCAAGGTCACAGTTCAAGTAAATCATTGAGGTAGGATTCAACATTAGCAAATATTCTAAAGGCTATGTAGCTTAATCAATATCTGACACATCTGCCACTACAGGTAGAAGTTCACACCCAGGGTTACTGACCAGAGCTCTCCCGCATGGGTGAAAATGCCCCCAAAGTCTTAATAGCACAGCCACAGAGCCACAAAATAAGCACCCCTCGCTAATGAAACCAGCACCACTAGCAGAGCTGGATCTGACCTGAAAGCCTTTTTCCTGTGATCTAGTTCCCATGGCTCCAGAAAACACTATGCAAGGTGCCAAGGGAGAGGAGCAATTAAACAGTGCTAACCAGCAGCAACACCTAGGAAGGAGTCATGACAATTAACAGTGTGGCAAGATATGCATAAAAGTGCAATAAAGTGCACTCCGATGTTGGTGACAAACAAGAGCTGTCTAATTAACTTAAGGCACACTCACCAGGAGGGAAGCCATGCCTGATACTGGAAATCTAGCCCTTCACTGAGGCTAGTGAAAACATAGACCTTACAGACGACTCTAATGGAACCTTTGCTACATCACAACCCCTTACTACACTGTAAAACGTATCCTTATCCCCACAGTTAAGTGTAGCTACCACCCCTCATCAAAGAAGCGTCTCATTACATAACAAGAGGCTCGCTCAGTTCAGAGGCACTGCCCTGGGCTGAAGTCCTCAGCATTCCTGCATTTTGTCTTTTGCAAAGAATTTATTTTTTCCTCCCTGAACGACTCATTTTCAAGGCTCTAATTTCTTTCTAGGGGTCTGTCTCCTATACCATGTGCTTTTCATTATCAGTAGCACTTGAGGGATAAAGCACAGAGAGCCATTTTTCAACTGCTGGTCATTGCTAACTTGGGATTTATTGGGAAGGATGCACAAACTGAAATCAATCTGAATGGCAAGAAATACAACTGAAAAGCCGGTAGCACATCCATAGGAACCAGAGATGTTCTTGAAAATGGATGAACTTGGTGTGGAGAGAGATGTGAGAACATCGTGAACTTGCATGTCATCAATTGGGAAGTGAGCAGCCTGAATCCGAGGAGACAAGTGTCCATCAGGACTTGGTTTTTCTGAACCCTTCTATGTCCAGATGTCAGCTCCTGTTAGCTCGCATGACTATGCATTTCCTAAAATGAGGCCTGGATGCAAGTCTCAGGCCTGTCAGCCTAGGTTCACATCACATCACTTAGACATACCCTGGTTGGTCTTTACAAGCCCCTGTCTATCTTGTGCTTAGATGTAAATAAAGGTTCTTATAACACATCACATATTGAAGGAGGTTTAAAAATTTTGCATTTTCTCCAAGAGATCAGGACCACATTCTTGCTCTCCTCGGCAGATAGCACATAGACTATATGAAGGAATGTGGAATCCTTTTCAAGGATTCTAGTATAAATTCAGTGGATATTATCTTTGCAGTGGAGAATTCTGTTTTCCAGGGCTCATTCTTTCTATCAGGCAACTAACCAGTTTCCCTCTGATGCATCTAAGCTCCTGCATGTTCCTTCTAAATGTCCTTCCCTTGCGGCCATCATTGCTACACCCTCAGTGGCCACAGCATTCTTCTGGTAAAACTAATCCGCCAAAGTTCTGACTAAGTCACTAGTTATGCCAGCACAGCACAAAATTTAAAATACAGAGCAAGTGCTCAATGGGCCTTAAGAATTATCTCATATATACATATATACATATGTGGGTATGTGTCATCATCAGTAGTATTGGTTTATGTAGGCTGTTTTATATACACACACACACACACACACACACATATATATATATATATATATATATATTCATTGCCCCAGTTATGTCTATGGTCTATTTATTATGTGTCATAGACTTTGCTAGAGAATTTATATGTTCTCTCTCATACTGAGTCTCCAATACCTTCTTCACATTTGACCCAAAGATTAAACGGGGTCATTCCTTACCATATATATATCTATATATATATATCTATATATCTATATATATATATATAGATAGATAGATAGATAGATAGATATACAGAGAATCTACTATTTTGTGGGGGAGAAGGGGACTAATGGGAAGACGGAGAACCAAGAGGAGTCATAGAGAAACAAGATAAGTCACATTTCCTCTTACTGCAGAATCTAGGTTTTATATGTATGTATATATATATATATATATATATATATATATATAAAATATACATAACATTAAAGCAAAGGGAACCTATTTGGAGAGCAAGAGAATCAGTGGGAGAAGAGATGGGGCACAAGAGGGTAGTGAATACAGTATGCTTATATATGAAAAGGCTGTGCTGATGGTAAATAATATAGTTTTTAAAGTACGAAAGTAACTTCTATAAATTTCTAAATTACTATCACTAAATAATTAATATCACTAAAAATTAACATATTACAATGTGTGATCATGTGATACATTCTAACACACAAAATAAAATGTATATAATGAATGTTTGCATAGACCTTAGTTGATAACATTCATTTTCCTGGTCACAGCATTAGACTTTTTCCCTAGGAAAGGACATGGTTAAATGTTGGAGTTTCATGTGTTCTGACAAGGCATCCAGAAAAATATATTTGGCCTAAAAGATGGGCTTCAACTTATTACAATAGCTGGCATCCTGTTCTGTCACTAAGTAAACTCAATTTTGGTTAAGTATGTCCTGAGGTCAAAGCTACACTCACCTATAGACCATCCTTCTGAAAATTGTGGTTTCTGGAAACAGTGTGCACAACATGAGAGTTAGACTCTTAACAAAAACAAAGCAGCTTGTCCATAGCGAGTGGGTCCAGTCTATACTCAAAAAAAAAAAAAAAAAAACCACAACAGTATTTAAAGTAAGGAAAAAGTAGGAGTGTGCAAATTAAATAAAGCTAAGTTGTTAAAGGTTAGCCGGCTTCTCCTGGTGGTATTATAAGCGGGTGGCACAGTCATTCTCTGGTCCCACAATATTTAGATGTTTTATTTCAGTCACACAGTGAGAACTGAGAACAAATGTGGGTAAGCCACATGCAAAATACCAAATACTTTCACACAACACAAGCTAAGCCTACCCCTTCTCCTTCAGTGCTGAATCATAAGTTATGGCTGGACCACAGATGTGAGGAATGCCACACTAGCTATGACATTCATGGGGCTGAGTAGACACACACACANACACACACACACACACACACACACACACACACACACACACACACACACCAGAAAAGCATCAACATCCTAAAATATTATCACCACGGTTATTGTATCTTTTCTATTATATCCTGTCTATGGCCTCTGAGTAAATTTGAGAAGTCCTGGACCTTGAAAGTTTTGCTCAGTCTATCCTTGTTTCTGTTGATTAGAATCCGAGCACTGTACACCTGGGCTTCCAGCTGCAGCTGGGACTCCAAACTGGAATCAAGCTATCTGGGTAGTTCATGCCCTTCCCAAAAGCTCCAGTCCTCCAGCAGCTCAGGTTGTAATACTCAAGTCTGGTCCTGTTTTCCTGACGGCTGTCAGTGAGAGTTTCTGTCCTGACGTCCCACTCTACATGTTCTTCCCACATCAATATAGCTAATTTCTTCAGCTTCATCAAACCAGCACAAGTCTCCCCCACCCCGCCCTGTGTACCCTCCTTCCTTTCTTCTGTCTTCAACAACAGAGTCTTATGTTACAACGTAATGGAGAGGCAGCTTTCCACTACCACCCTGTCTCACAACAAGGGAATTGACTCACTCTCCTTTCAGAGCCCACTGCACACAAACTTAGGACCTAATGATCTGTGTGCAAAAGACAGAACCTCCACAGTCCTGTCTACACCCACTTCTCTAAGCAAGAGTTATACATCACTGGGGAACCAAGAAGAAAGCGTAAATGAATTCATGACCCAAGAATGAGGTTTTCTAAAAGGAGGGAAAAAGTCTATTGATAAACCTATAAATGTCTGCCAAAATTCATAGAGGTAAACTGTCACAGTAGGTTTAAATGTACTCGTTGAATATTGTCTGCTAGAGATCCAATAACACAGGATAGTAATAAGAGTGCCAAAGATTAATGGATCTATATGAAAGAGACATATGTCTATATTTTAACAGCCTCAAAATCCAATTTTTTAATGAAATCCCCACATTTCTACCAACTACTTTCCTCATTGTCTGGTAATATATGCAAAAGCTGGCTACAAGCCAATGTGGCCACAAAGACTTCTCTATGTTACAGAGAAAGTAAACTCAGTATTTAAATTTTCTGGAGCAGGAATAGAGTAAACAGATGACTGTAACCAAGGTTCATTGCAGGTGTGTAAGTCGTGTATAATCACTCCACTTTGGATCTGAAGAGACACGTAACTATGAGAGCTGCAGGCATTGTGTAGCAAAGTCACTCCCACAATTATACTCTGTTAGGGGAGGATGGATGAGCGGGATGGGAGGGAAGGAGTGGTAATGTGTGAGCCGTGACGGCTGGACCTTGATGCAAATTTGAGAGTAACTCCAGGGAATCATTCCACCCCAAAATAGAGAACTCGGGCCTCCAGTCATGAAGGTCTGAATTCTTCAGACAATCTGAAAAGTTTCAAAGGATTGCCTTTAGCCTCAGAAATCACACTGACAACATCTTTCATTTGATGAGATCCTGAGAAGATCCCATTAATCCATAACTGGCAACTTAAACAATGGAAATTGGATGACAATAAATGTGTGTTGTTAAGCTGCTCACTGATAATGGTCCATGCACTACTGAAAAGTAACATAGAAAAAACTCATAAATAAAATAAATGGGCAGAGTACATTTTAGAAACTTTCCAGTAACAATTCTCATTTAAAAAAACCCTAAAGAGTATTCTCCCAGAGGTATGATTCCTTCAGGCTTTTGAATGTTTTACAAACTAAAATATTCCTAAGCACATGTTTTCATGCTCTGCCACACCTAACACTGAAAATGCCAAACCCAAATAAAAATGCATTAAGTGATTCAAGAAAACCAATGAGGTTTTGAACTTATTACCTCAACAAGTTGTCAATGAGCGGGTTACCAACAGCAATGTATCATCATCCAAGAACCTGAATGATTGTGTGCGTGCACACGTATGCATAGAGGCAAAGAGCACTTACTCTGGAAGTTGTTCACTGAGAAGACACGGGGATGATAGAATCCTGCTTTGCAAATGCACTGATAGGCTCCAAGCACGAATCCCAGGCCTTTGATTGGCATACACTACAGAGAAGAAACAACAGCAATATAATTGATCGCAGCGTGGTTCACATCATGAAGACTTACACATATCTATCATCTCAAACGTTAATAAAACTAACACATTTTCTACAAATAAAATATTTCATTTTCCAACTTTTAGATTTGTTTACCAGCTGATTCTTTAGATGTAACACTTTCTTTTCTAAGCATATATTGTGATGACCACTCTCAAGGCCAACCGCTCACTTATTCAATTTAAAACATGCTTTGGTGGCTTGAAAGAAAATGGCCCCATAGGCTCACATGCTTAATAGGGGTACTATTAAGAGGTGTGGTCTTGTTGGAGTGAGTGTAGCCATGCTAGAGGAAGTGTGTCATTGTAGGGGTGGGTTTTGAGATCCTATGTTCAAGCTATGCCTAGTATGACACATAATCTCCTGCTGCTGCCTGAAGATCTACATATAACCTCTCAGCTCCTCCTGCACCATGTCTGTCTGCATGCAGTCAGGCTTTACGCCACGATGATAATGGACTAAAACTCTGAACTGTAAACAAGCCCCGATTAAATGTTTTCCTTTATAAGAGTTGCTGTGGTCATGGTGTCTCTTTCAAAAATAAAACCCTAACTAAGACAAGTTGGTACCAGGGACCAGCATATTTTTATGATAGGCCAGCTGGAACATACTTTTGTTTGAAGGAATATGGACCTTGGATTAGGTAAGCAGCTGAGTACTTTAAGTGGGGCTTAATGAACCGTCCTAGGAAGAATACGGAAGACCGTGATGCTGAAAGTGATTTGAACTGTGTAGGCCTGGATCAAGAGGTTTCAGAGGAGAAGACTACTACTATGTGGCTAAAGTCTGTTCTGTAATATTTTGATATTTTGGATAGATAGATGATATAGATATAAATATAGATGATATAGATATATCCTTTCTGTCTGACAATTTTGCCTTTGGCTAAATTGAAGAGTTTTGGATTAATAGCACTGACAGAGGAGATTTCAAAACATCCTAGTATTTACTGTGTGGCGTGGATATTAGTGGTTAATCTAATGCAGATCTATAACGAAAAGGGACAACCTGGGCAAGTAAAACTATAATATGTAGATAAAATGTTTAAAGGAAGATCTGATACTAAATGGAATAAAGGGAGTGGTGGTCTCAGAGAAATACCCTACAGAGCTAACCTTCCAACATGTGCAAAGGAATTTAAAAAAGTGAAAGGGTTTTAAAAAAATCAAAACAAAACAAAAACAAAAAACAAAAAACAAGCATAGGACTGGGCATGGTGCTGTACCCTTTAATCCTAGTACTCCAGAGGCAGAGGCAGGCCTGAGTTTGAGGCTATCCAGCCAAGCTCAAGAAGTGAAGGAAACCATCAAAAAGAGAAACACAGTGAAAACATAATTGAACAAGAGGGTCATGTTCTAGCCCCTACTTGACAGTTTTTGCCATGTGGTTCTGGCCTTAGAGTCAAGAATAAAGGAAGGGGGTTATGGAGTCTCCCTCTGAGACCAGAGTCTCCCTCTGAGACCAGGTGTGTCTGTGTATGGGGGCCTAGAAGGGCCACTGTGTAAAGCTGTGAAGGTGAAGCCTGAATTGTCTTGGAGACCCCAACATGTTAAGGACACCAGACCCTTGGGATACCTGGTGAGGGAAGCTGCTAACACGGATTGGCACAGTGAGAGAGAGAGAGAGAGAGAGAGAGAGAGAGAGAGAGAGAGAGAGAGAGA
>NC_034592.1:8973519-8979941 GCF_900095145.1 Mus pahari | reverse complement strand
AGAGAGAGAGAGAGAGAGAGAGAGAGAGAGAGAGAGAGAGAGAGAGAGAGAAGTGTGTTGCAGTTTCAGAAAGAACTTGAAGATCCAAAGAGCCCTATGACAACAGACATGGAGATAAAGAGTTTGAAGTTTGCCTAGATGATTTTTGATCTTGCTTTGGTCCAGGATTTTCACAATGCTGCCTTTGCTCTATTTTTTAATGGCAATGTATAACCTGTGCCATTGTACAGTACAGGTATGTGATGTTGCTTTTTCATTTTGATTTTATGTGGAGTGCAGTAAAGAAATTGCATGAGTCTCAGAAATGACTTTGAACTTTGGACTTTTAAAGATAGACTATGGAGACTTTTGAAGTTGGACTAAATAAATTTTGTATTATCATATGATTACAAGCCTAAGGGTGCCAGGGAATAGAACGTAGTAGTTTAAATGAAAATAGCCCTTCAACGGTCATAGTAACTGGCACTATTAGGACTTGTGGCTTTCTTGGAGAAGGTATGTAAATGCATTTTTAAAAGTGATCTTTTTTTCTTTTTTAATGGCTTTTGTTTTGTTTTTTATTAGCTCTTTTCTTTATTTACATTTCAAGTGTTATCCTCTTTCCTAGTTTCCCCTCTGAAAATCCCCTATCCCCTTCCCCCTCTGCCTGTGTAATATACAAAATGAATTCAAGATGACCCAGAACCTTCCTACTTCAAAGAGGACTTTCGAAACTGTACTAGCAGGCCAAGTGCAGAGCCAGATAGAGAAACTGGCTGACTAAACAAATGTAAAAACATAGTTTTAGCGGTCAAAAGATTAAGTCTACAAGCTGCTGAAGTTCTCTTTCTTTGTTGAGACTTTGTATGGTTTAGGTATCAGAGTAATTGTGGCTTCATAGAATGAATTGGGTAGAATACCTGCTGTTTCTCTTTTGTGGAATAGTTTGAGGAATATTGGAATTAGGTCTTCTTTGAAGGTCTGATAGAACTCTGGACTAAATCCTGGGCTTTTTTTGGTTGGGAGACTATTACTGACTGTGTCTATTTCCTCGGGGGATATGGGACTGTTTGGGTCATTAATCTGATCCTGATTTAACTTTAGTACCTGGTATCTGTATAGAAATTTGTCCATTTCACCCAGATTTGCCAGTTTTGTTGAATATAGGCTTTTGTAGTAGGATCTGATATTTTGTTTTGTTTTGTTTTGTTTTGTTTTTTGATGTCCTCAGATTCTGTTATGTCTCCCTTTTCATTTCTGATTTTGTTAATTAGGATGCTGTCCCTATGCCCTCTAGTGAGTCTGGCTAAGGGTTTATCTATCTTGTTGATTGTCTCAATGAACCAGCTCCTGGTTTGGTTGATTCTATGAATAGTTCTTTTTGTTTCTACTTGGTTGATTTCAGCCCTGAGTTTGATTATCTCCTACCTTCTACTCTTCTTGGGTTAATTTCCTTCCTTTTGTTCCAGAGCTTTTAGGTGTGCTGTCAAGCTGCTAGTGTATGCTCTTTCCATTTTCATTTTGGAGGCACTCAGAGCTATGAGTTTTCCTCTTAGGACTGCTCTCATTGTATCCCACAAGTTTGGGTATGTTGAGGCTTCATTTTCATTAAACTCTAAAAAATCTTTAATTTCTTTATTTCTTCCTTGACCAAGTTATTATTGATTAGAGTGTTGTTCAGCTTCATGAATGTTGGCTTTGTATTATTTATGCTGTTATTGAAGATCAGCCTTAGTCCCTGATGATCTGATAGGATGCATGGGATTATTTCAATATCTTTGTATTTGCTGAGGCCTGTTTGGTGACCGATTATATGGTCAATTTTGGAGAAGGTACCATGAAGTGCTGAAAAGAAGGTATATCTTTTTGTTTTAGGATAAAAATGTTTTATAAATATCAGTTTAATCCATTTGATTCATAACTTCTGTTTGTTTCACTGTGTCTCTGTTTAGCTTCTGTATCCAGGATCTGTACATTGATAAGTGTTGGGTGTTGAAGTCTTCCACTCTTATTGTGTGTGGTGCAATGTGTGCTTTAAGCTTTACTAAAGTTTCTTTAATGAATGTGGATGCCCTTTTATTTGGAGTATAGATATTCAGAATTGAGAGTTCATCTTGGTAAATGATAACTTTGATGAGTATGAAGTGTCCCTCCTTATCTTTTTTGAGAACTTTAGGTTGAAAGTCGATTTTATTCAATATTAGGAAGGCTATTCCAGCTTGATCCTTGGGACCATGTACTTAGAAAATTGTTTTCCAGCCTTTGACACTGAGATAGTATTTGTCTTTATCACTGTGTTGGGTTTCCTGTATGCAGCAAAATGTTGGATCCTGTTTACATAACCAGTCTGTTTGTCTATGTTTTTTATTGGGAAATTGAGTCCACTGATATTAAGAGATATTAAGGAAAAGTCATTATTGTTTCCTGTTATTTTTGTTGTTAGAGTTGCAATTCTGTTCATTTGGCTATCTTCTTTTAGGTTTGTTGAAAGATTACTTTCTTACATTTTCTAGAGCTTATTTTACCTCCTTGTGTTGGAGTTTTCCCTTTATTATTCTTTGAAGGGCTAGATTTATGGAAAGATATTGTGTAAGTTTGTTTTTGTCATGGAATGCATTGTTTCCTCCCTCGATGGTAACTCAGAGTTTTTCTGGGTATGGTAGTCTGGGCTGGCATTTGTGTTCTCTTAGGGTCTGTATGACATCTGCCCAGGATCCTCGAGGTTTCATAGTCTCTGGGGAGAAGTCAGATGTAATTCTGATAGGTCTGCATTTATATTTTACTAGACCTTTTTCCCTTACTGCTTTTAATATTCTTTCTTTGTTTTGTGTATTTGGTGTTTTGATTATTATGTGACAGGAGGAACTTCTTTTCTGGTCCATACTACTGTAGGCTTCTTGTATGTTCATGGGCATCTCTTTTTTTAGGTTGGGGAAGTTTTCTTCTATAATTTTGTTAAAGATACTTACTGGCCCTTTAATTTGGAAATCTTCCGTCTTTTCTATACCTATTATCCTTAGGTTTGGTCTTCTCATTGTGTCCTGAATTACCTGGATGTTTTGGGTTAGGATCTTTTTGTATTTTGCATTTTCTTCGATTGTTGTGTCAGTGTTTTCTGTGGTATCTTCTGCATCTGAAATCCTCTCTTCTTTCTCTTGTATTCTGTTGGCGATGCTTGCTTCTATGGATCCTGACTTCTTTCCTAGGTTTTCTATCTCCGGGGTTGTCTCCCTTTATGATTTCTTTATTGTTTCTACTTCCATTTTTAGATCCTGGATAGTTTTGTTCAATTCATTTACCTCTTTGGATGTGTTTTCCTGTTATTCTTTAAGGGATTTTGTGTTTCCTCTTTAAGGGCTTCTAGCTGTTTACCTGTGCTCTCCTGTAATTATTTAAGAGACTTATTTCTGTCCTTCTTATACTCCTCATAATTATCATGAAAAGTGACTTTAGATCCACATCTTGCTTTTCTGGTGAGATGTTGTATTCAGGACTTTCCATTGATGATGCCAAGTAACCTTGGTTTTTGTTGCTTCTGTTCTTTTTTATCATTATTATTAGATATTTTCTTCATTTACATTTCAAATGATATCTCCAAAGCCCTCTATACCTTCCCCTGCTCTTCTCCCCAACCTACTCACTCATACTTCCTTGCTCTGGCATTCCCCTTTACTGGGGCATATGAGCTTAGCAAGACCAAGAGGCTCTCCTCTCATTTGTGACTGACTAAGCCATCCTCTGCTACATATGCAGCTAGAGACACAGCTCTGGGGAGTACTGGTTAGTTCATATTGTTGTTCCTCCTATAGGGTTGCTGACCCCTTTAGCTCCTTGTGGAATGAATTGCTTCTGTTCTTATGCTTGCCTCCTGCCATCCGATTATCTCAAGAGATTCCTGCCTTCAATATATCTGATTGGAGCCGGTCCTTTCTGTAATCCTGGTTGAGTCAGAATTCCTTAGAGTCTAGATTTCTCTGTGATCCTGTCATTCCAGGATCCTGTGATGCTGAGATCCTGGGTGTGTTAGAGTGTCTGTAAGTGGTACATCCTCTGGGAACCATGGGGCTGTCAGCTGAGTTTGAAACCAAGGTAGACCAGCACCGACTGGAAGGAACTGGAGCTGCTGGATGCGGGGTTGGGGGTTTGGGGGGACTCCTGTGTCTCTGCTTCTGATGGCCCCAAGCCCTCCTGGTTGTTTTGGAACAGATGTTGTATTCCAGTCACCAGTGGTCCTATGATCCTGGGTGTGCTAGGGTGCCTGGGGAGTGGAGAGTCCTCTATGGACTGTGAGACTGTCCACCAAATTTGTGCTCAAGGTGGCCCAGTGACAACCAGAAGGGATCATATTTTTCATTATCCCAGCTAGCTTCCAAATAAATGAGACCAGGCCTATAAGATTTATTTGATAAGCTTAATAGCACAATAACTGAGCAGTCATTGATCTATTCTAATTCTCTAATCTAAACTAGCTACTTCTCAGGCAAAATTCTCCAGATACTTGCATTTTGACAGCCCCATTTTCAATTCTCTCTTCTGTCCAGTTTTTGATTTATCAGCTTTTATCAACAAATAAGAAAATAAATGGGGCCGGGCGTGGTGGCGCACGCCTTTAATCCCAGCACTTGGGAGGCAGAGGCAGGCGGATTTCTGAGTTCGAGGCCAGCCTGGTCTACAGAGTGAGTTCCAGGATAGCCAGGGCTATACAGAGAAACCCTGTCTCAAAAAACCAAAAAAAAAAAAAAAAAAAAAAAAAAAAAAAAAAAAAAAAAGAAAAGAAAAGAAAAGAAATGGGGAGCAATATTTACAAAAACTTGAAACAGAAGATACTTAGAATAAGCATTACGATGCCATGTCTGGATTGCAACATAATATAGGGACAGAGAAATCAGCATTTGAATAACAGAATAGTCTTCACACAGTGCACAAAACATTATGCCTACAAAGGTGTGTCCCTAGGAGTGGCAGGCTTTGAGATTTTAAAGGTTCAAGCCAGGCCCAGTGCCACTCTCCCTTTCTGCTCCTACATGAGCTATTGTTTCAGTGCCATGTCTTCCACTATGCAGCCATGTTCCCTCCCATGACAATAATGGACTAAATCTCTGAACTATAAACCAGCCCCAATTAAATGCTTTCCTTTGTAAGAATTGATGTGGTCATGGTGTCTCTTCACAGCAATGGAAACACTAGGGAAGACAATCTCTCAATGCATCTTACTGCCTTAAGAACTACTTAAAACCATTTGAATATTTTACAAGTCAGTCCATAATATATAGTCCTGTCAAGGCAAATGTAAGTAGGTGGGTAGGCGGATTCGGAAAAAGTGAAGACACAAAAATGGTTGTCTCCCTTCAGCCTTGAAGCAGGCTTTTGCAGACCTCTGCAGCCCCGAGCACAGGACCACCTGGGGTCCCTTCCGACCTGCCAAGCCGGCTCTATTGTTTGCACCTGCCACTGCTCTTCAAAGCAGTCACCACTGCCTGCTGAGAAGACTTTTAGAAGCTCCAGAGACAACATTCTCAAGACCTGCCTACAGGCTCTCACCTGTATGAGAGGCCCCAATAACAGGGTGGTGGAGGATGGATTTTTTCTCTTTTTATAAACTCTGAACTTTATTAAACTTGTGGGCTTTGATCAGAGCACTTTTTGTCTTAGCCACATTTTCTTTCTTGCCGTCTTTTCCCTTCACAGCCCCAGCTCGCCTTTCAGGAAGACCCTGGTTTGAGTGTGGCTGCTGGTGGCCCTCTCAGGTGGTGCCCAATGTTGGGCTCCACATAAAACAGCATTCCATTAGTTTGTCCCGCCGTTTTCAGGTAGTGGTGGTGCACGCCGGTAGGATTTGCTGAAGGAGGCAGAGGCAGGAGACATTCAGATTTGGTTACATCAAGTTCTCTACCTTCTATGTATTGCATGTTTGGTGCACCAATCTTCCATGTATCAATTTATGTCTGTTTTGTTTCATTGTATGAATGATTGTTGCCTTATGTTTCATGTTAAAATGGGTAAAACTTTATCTGCTGATTTAGCCTCAGTTTGTACAGTGGAGCCGGAGAGGCCCACAGCTTAGCCAAGAATCAAGCACAGCAGGGGAGTCCCTGCTGAGAAACTGCAAACTCTTAGTTTTAAAGCAAAACAGCTGATAGTTGGGTTTTTTTTTTTTTTCTAAAAAATTCTCATAATTATTGTGTTTAGCAAATGACAAAGTGCTTTTTATTTTAAAATTATGGCTAAAAAAGGTAAAATTCTGTGGTCTAAATTTATAATTCCTGTAGCCGCTTCATTTGGTTTTTGACTGGTCTTAAGGGTGTAAAAATGCTCTGCATGGTTTTATCTTAGAGTATTAGCTTATAAGTTATTGGCGTTAATTAAAAAGTTATAACATTGGTAACAAAAAAGTTAGCTTTAAAATGGTAACTCAGGGTTGGAGTCATTTTAAACACGTGGCA
>NC_034592.1:8954011-8969398 GCF_900095145.1 Mus pahari | reverse complement strand
TATAACCCCAGGCAGATTTTAGACCTTACACAAGAATAATCAAAAACTCAAAGCTTGCCTAGGCTATACAGTGAGTTCATGGTCAGTTTCATTAAGTCATAAGTCATAATGCCTTGCTTCAAATAAAAGGCCTGGGGATGTAGCTCAGTAGTGCAGTACTTGTCAAGCATGTACAGGGCCCAAGGCTTGGTCAAGTGCTGCAAGAACATAGGTCCTATGATCAGAGCAAAATTTGAGATGAGCACCAGGCAACTCAATCTAGTTAGCCAGCATTTACAAAGTAACTTCAGAGCAAACAGAGATCTCCTTAAGACTCAATAAACAATTACACATTATTTGCAATGATCCATTCATATTTGAGACAACTACAGAATAGTCCAAATCATATTTCTGAGCTTTATAAATAAAAGATCAAGTACAACATTTATTTTGGAGGATTGTTAGAATTATGCAAACAGCCATATTGTACACAGTCAGTCATAAAATGGTGATTTGAATTCTACTTGATCATGTCAAAACCATGTATATTTAAGCTTTTCTCTGAAGTCACTCACCCATAAGTATTGTTTTCATTTGTCAGAGGATTCATTCAGTAAGATTCATGTATAGTTTGAAAAAGATGGAGTTAGCAAAATATCCTAATCAACTAAGTAAGAGGAAGAGAAAACATGATAGTGACAAACTTTTCGACAAGAAAACGTTAGGAATGGAATGTCCAGCTGGGTCTCATGCTTCACACCTGTGAACTCTGCTACAAGGAAGTCTGGCGCAAAACAATGGCAAGGTCAAATCTTTCCTGAACTGCAGAGCAAGTTCAAAGCTAGTCTGGGCAACTTTGAAACTCTGTCTCAAAAGAAAAAAGAAAAAAGTGGGCAGATATTTAGCACAATGTTTAATCACCTAGCAGACACAAAGCTATACCAAATAATACCCAATACCAAATAATAATAATGATGATGGTGATGATAAATAAAAAGATTATGATGATGGAGTTGTCATCAATGAACCCAGTAAAGGCAGATTGAGTGTACTGAGAAAAGGATTACTTCAGTACAGTAAGGTTAACTATGGAAGTACTTATTTGAAATTTAATTCTAAATTATGAATTCTTCAATAAAATAGCATGGTGTTTAGGAAAGGCGTTTAGGCTGTAAATTTAGAAGTAAATTGCATAAGGATGACACATAAAGCAGTGAGAGCAAGTGAGCCTGAGTCACTTATGGAGTTCCCATAGGCAATGAAGCAAATGAGACTAAGAACATGAGCAATCAATCCCTTGGCTCCTTGCTCACTCACTGATTACTGATCAATTCCACTGACTATGCTAACAGTGTGCATGCCTTCTTCATGCCCTGATAATCCCTGTGTCTCCCCAGAAGCTTCCAACCAGACTGACTAAGACAATCGTCTCAATAGAAGGTACCATCTCTCAGTCAAAGGTCCCTGAGAAGCTACATTTCTTCTAGAAACTCAAGCGTGCTTTGGAAGGCAAATGTGCATGACTTGCTAAGACTCAGGGTATCCCAAGTACTGAAAGGGCAGGTGGGAAGAAATTATTCTTACAAGGTGCTAAGCAGAGCAATCAAATGAAATATCACAACTTCACTACCTATCTCACAATACTGTGAATACAAAAATTGGAATCCCATATTGTAGTATTTTAAATATTTTTCTCAAATGGAATTGGAAGGTTTACTGTGTTCATTAAATGGTACTTATTTCTTTATTTTATTTTATTTTTTTATTTCTGGTACTAATTTCTTGCTGTTATTAATCAACAGCAGAAAAGCAACACCATGCACAATTATTAATGTTTAGGGCAAATTTGAAAGTTTATTGCAATAAAAATCTTTCTTGGCTATTAAGCTAACTTTAGAGCTGACAGAACATTGAAGTTTAAAAGCAATCTAGTTAATTAGATAAAAAAGACACTTGAAGAACAATAGCAATAAAAGAGCATCCTAATTTTCTTATAGAAACCATAGCAATGTGAATAGTTACCTCAAACTTTTTATTCTGTTCTTACATTGATCTCAATGAGAAAAGCAACTTTTACTCAATGAGAATCCATAAACGTGTGCTATCCTCTTGTTCCAGCTCTGCCTCTAAGATGGTGATGTCTATGGGACTTGGATATATATCACCTTGAAGTCTAAGTGACCTTGGCTTATTTTTCTAGTAAGTCTTGTGAATTTTCTATTCTGTCTACCACCACCATTTCTCTGTTCTGCTTCCAAGAATCAAGATCAGGAAATCACATGGTCAATCCTTATGACATGGACAAGTTCATGTTCCTCCTTTGGGGATTAGACAGATGTCTCTTTTACTCTCTTCTCCTTGATAATGTAGAATATAAATTAATTATTAATTTTTATGTTTTTGCTATTTGAAGTGAGGCCAATCCACAAAACAATAGGAATCTAGTATATACATGCAAGTGCATGCATGTACACACACACACACACACACACACACATGTCAGAAACATGTACAAGCAGCAGAACACTAACAGAGTTATATCTGACTAGGGAAATCCATGCCATATCAGAGTAAGTGAATCCAACTTTGCAGACCCATCGTCACCAATAGCTCCAGAAGCTTGAGAGACACCAATCCTTAAAGTTTGTTACTTTTAACATTAAAATACTTCCTCTCCCCACTACACCACAAACTCACTATGCCTCATGCTTGCACTGGTTAGCCTGTTCTCCTGGGGTAATAATTTATAAGCATCAGAGACTTTATTTTCACTTGTCGCTGAGTTTTGTTTCTGCTCTATGGTACACAGTTTAATGCAGTAAGGAAAAATATAGTTATGGTCTAGGTCTTGGTTTATAAGCCACGAGTACAAAAAAGACAGAGACAGGAAGTCACTAAATCCTGCGCTCTGCTCTAGCTGGCCATAACTCACATGCTCAGTAGGCTTTCCTTGGGATAATCTACTGAGATCAATTCCTTTTTAGAATGAAAAATAATACAAAATAGCAGAAATTAATGTGAATAATATAATGAGATTCAAATTAATTTATTCTCTAATGTGGATAAAAGTCAAAATACGAAACTTCCTCAACTGCCTTTGATAATTCAGTTTCTCTGAGTCTATACTCAGTCTCTTGATAAAACCAAAAATGTCTCTCCTCTGACTCAAAGCTAAGCTTACCTCCTTTTTGTGAGGTTAAGTGTTCTCCAGTCTTCTCAAGCCTGTTCCCAGTGACATTGCTAAGCAAAAGTAACCACTTTCTTGTTCAATTATCTCACTTTTATGAGCAAGTTCTCTCATTATTGGCAAGGTTTAAAATCTCAGTCCTGAGTTTATCTTCAGCTGCTACCCAACCTTCTGCACAGGTTGAGCTCTTTGCATCTCTATTTGCCTATGCCCATTCTCTAATCAGTATACAGCATACTGACAGCCATCTCCCTTCTGTCCATGAACAGCCATTGCTTAAGCCACAGTGTCAGATGGAGGACACTTTTAAGTCATGTTTCCTCAACCTTTTTACAGATGCAGAGCTGCTGGCAGTTTCCTCCTTCATCAGACTCTTGCCTTGGTTTCCTACTACCAAGTTCTATTCTCTACTTAGATCCTTAGATACCTCTCTGGTATGAACTGATGTATTTCTCCTTCTTGGACTTAGCCAACTAGAGTTTCCAAAGCTCCATTCTATTTTTTTTTTAACTCTACACTTGGTTTACATATTATCATTTAATTTTTTTGTGCAAATGTCAAAACCAATTAAGTTGTTTCTAATTGAAAAGGCCTGAATTAAAAACTTCTTTGCTTTTCAATCCTATATAAGTGGAAACTTGACCTTCTCCTTGCTGTTATAATGCTCAGAAAATCTCGGTGGTTACTTCATGACATTAGTACAACAGCTTCATAATGGTTTTTCAAATTTGCATCCCTCCAATCATTTTCTATACACATTTCTTTGTAATTACTCTTAGTTTCACAGACTATATAAAAAGTTATCATTAACAAGATTAAAATAATGAAAAGTATCTGGAACACATACTGAGTATACCTACAACCAAACAAATACTTTCAGAAACATATTTCTTGACTAAAATATTTAAAAATTTGGTTGACTGAAAGGTTTTTGAAATTACAATATAATAATAAACATAAAACTAAAAACTAGAAATACTGCTGAGAGAGAGCTGGCCTCCGAGTAGTGCCAACACACTTGTGAGTACAGGTAAGACCACCACATCTGCTCGAATCCCTGGCCAAAGAGGGACCTGCCCAGAGCCATCAGGACACAGAAACCAAGCAACAGACTGGGACCAGAACTTTCCAGTTCCTGTTTGCAACCTGGAGCTGACTCTGTGCCACAGCTCTCCATAACCAAATTCCTCCTGGAGAGAACTGGTCTCCCAGGAGTTGCAGGAAGGGCAAGCCACAATCAAAGACAGCAAGACCAGATAACACTAGGGATAACGAGATGGTGAGAGGCAAGGGCACAAACATAAGCAACAGAAAGCAAGGATACTTGGCATCATCAGAACCAAGTTCTCCTTCCATAGTGAGCCTTGAATATCCCAAAACACCAGAAAAGCAACAGCAAATAAACTGGACCAGAAAGGAAATTCCTCCCATCACATAATAGTCATAACACCAAATGCACAAAACAAAGAAAGAATATTAAAAGTAGTAAGGGAAAAAGGTCAAGTAACATATAACAGCAGACATGTGAGAATTAGACCAGATTTCTCACCAGAGACTATGAAAGCTACAAGATCCTGGGCAGATATCATGCAGACCCTAAGACAACACAAATGACAGCCCAGACTACTATACCCAGCAAAACTCTCAATTACCATAGACAGAAAAAAACCAAGATATTCCGTGAAAACGAAAGCAAAAACAAAAACAAATTTACACAATATCTTTCCACAAATCCAGCCCTACAAAGGACAATAGATGGAAAACANCAATACAAGGAGAGAAACTACACCCTAGAAAAAGCAAGAAAGTGATCTTCTTTCAAAAAAACCCCAAAGAAGATAGCCACACAAATCTAATTCCACCTCTGACAATGAAAATTAAAGGAAGCATCAATCACTATTCCTTAATATCTCTTAACATCAATGGACCCAATAAAAACACATAGACTGACAGACTGGATAGGTAACCAGGATCCAGCATTTTGCTGCTTACAGTAAACACACCTCAGTGTCAAAAACAGATAAAACCTCAGAGTAAAAGGCTTGAAAACAATTTTCCAAGCAAATGGTACCACGAAACAAGCTGGAATAGACATTCTAATATCAAGTAATATCAAATTTCAACCAAAAGTTATCCAAAAGGATAAGGAAGGGCACTTCATACTCATCAAAGGAAAAATCTACCAAGAAGAATTCTCAATTATGAACATCTATGCTCCAAATGCAAGGACACCCACATTCATAAAAGAAACTTTACTAAAACACAAAGCACACAATAATAGTGGGAAACTTCAACACTCTACTCTCATCAATGGACAGATTATGGAAACACAAACTAAACAGAGACACAGTAAAACTAACAGAATTTATAGACCAAATGGATTTAACAGATATCTATAGAACATTTTATCCTAAAACAAAAGAATATATCTTCTCAGAACCTAATGGTACCTTTTCCAAAAACTGACCATATAATTGGTCATAAAACAGGTTCGCAAAAGATACAAGAATATTGAAACAATCCCATACATCCTATCACAACACCATGGACTAAGTCCAGATTTCAATAGCAACAAAAACAACAGAAAGCCCACAAAAACATGGACACTGAACTCAATGATAACTTGGCCAAGGAAGAAAAAAAGAAAAAAATTAAAGACTTTTTAAAATTTAATGAAAATGGCCAGGCGTGGTGGTGCACACCTTTAATCCCAGCACTCGGGAGGCAGAGGCAGGCAGATTTCTGAATTCGAGGCCAGCCAGGTCTACAGAGTAAATTCCAGGACAGCCCAGGGATACACAGAGAAACCCTGTCTCGAAAAACAAAAACAAAAACAAAAACAAAAAAAATTAATGAAAATGAAGCCACAACATACCCAAACTTATGGGACACAGTGAGAGCAGTGCTAAGAGGAAAACTCATAGCTCTGAGTGCCTCCAAAAGGAAACTGGAGAGAGCATACACTAGCTGCTTAACAGTACACCTGAAAGCTCTAGAACAAAAAGAAGCAAATATACCAAAGAAGAGGAGATGGCAGGAAATAATCAAACTCAATCATACAGATATTAAACATAAATTGTTGAAAGATGTAAAGCTGTATATTATTTTTACAATGTAATTCTATTCATGAATAAGTTGTGCCTATTATCAGAAACATACACAAATATAACAAATATGGTGTAGAAAAAAAGACCTATGCAAGTACTGGCCTTTATATGTGGAATAAGGTACAACTGAGAAAAAGCAGATGAGCCAGGTGTGGTGTTGCTGTATAGATAAAATTCTATATATATAAAATTCATAGGTGCTGAGAACAAAAGATGGAAATAATATTTGGATAATATGTTTGATGTCTTTATAACCCAGAAATTGCAAAAATACAGAGGAAAGAGACATAGAGAACAAAAGAGAAAGTTTAAAGAGAGGGAGAGATGGATAGAGGAAGCTAGAAAATGGGAAAGGTAACAAAAAAAAAAAAAAAAACAAAACCCTAAAACTAGAAAAATAAAATAAAATGTATTATAAATCAATTTATATCAGTTTAAGAAAACCAATTTATATCATGTTAAGAAAATATTAAGAAAGATGCAAGTTGTGGGGGAGACCCTTCAGTGGTTAACACTGCACTTGTACAGGACCTAATTTCACTTCCCAGCACACACATGGCAGCTGACAACCATCTGTAACTCAGCTCCCCACCCATGAATATGATGCCCTCCTCTGACGTTCATGGGCATCACACACACGTATAGTACATAGCCATCCATGTTGGCAAAATTTGCACAGACATAAAATAAAAGTAAAAAAAAAAGAAAGATGAAAGTTGAGAACAAATAGGTATGATTAAATTTTATGAAACTCTACAATATATAAACTTATAAAGTATGCTTAAGAAAATCAAATCAAACAAATTAACAAGAAAACAATAAAACAAAAAATACCAAACAAAAACTTATCTTTCAGGATAAACCCTCAAAGGCCACCAAACATTGACCCCAGGCCAGACCTCCAAAAGGATGTTTGGCCTGTAGGAAGCTACTTCAGCCAGTGGGTTTCTTTGGCCATACCACTGTAGAGGTAGATTCCCAGTGGGATTCTCACTGTAGATCCTGCCAAGATCCTACCAGAGCCTGGACTGCCTAGTGAAACCCCAGACCTAAGCTGAAACGCTGTAGGAATGAAAGGTTATAACACCTCGCTTCCTCTTACATTAAAATTTCTACTTTCTAATTTTTAGTCACTAATTAATTAATTAATGAGTAGGGGGCATTTTACTCTGATTAAATTTCTAAACTCACCAAGTCCTCATTTTTTTTCTCATATCCAAAATGAAGGTGTTAAGTTAGTAGATATTTTAAAATTACACTTAAACACTATGGTTTTTAAAAGATAAACAGGAATTACACACTTTCGTGCATGTTAACTTCTAAAATGTTGATTACAATAGTATTTATTTCTAGCATGCCAAGCTATAGATATTAGGAACATGTTGAGGATTTTTTGTTTGTAGGTTTGGTTTGGTTTGGTTTGGTTTGGTTTGGTTTGGTTTGGTTTGGTTTGGTTTGGTTTTTCGAGACAGGGTTTCTCTGTGGAGCCCTGGCTGTCCTGACACTCTCTCTGTAGACCAGACTGGCCTCGAACTCAGAAATCCGCCTGCCTCTGCCTTCCAAGTGCTGGGATTAAAGGTGTGCGCCACCACTGCCTGGCAATATTTCTGATATGAATAAAACTCCTATATTAAACTAAAAAAAATACCAAAAAAAAAACTACACACACATGCACACAAACACACCAAACAAACATAAATTAATTTTGTGTTGTCCATCTGCTTCTGGGCACGAGGACTGCCCTGAAGTACAGTTGATATATCTGGTGACACTCTACTGGAGTGATTTGTTTTCTCCTTTCCCAAAAGGTATCGGTTACAAATAGAATCTTTGTTTGGAGTGGGACTTGGTGTATATTTCATCTTCTCAGTGCTGGGATCTTGTGTCGTTTGAATCTGTGCAAGTCTTGCGCATGCTGTCACAGCCTCTGTGAGTTCATGTAAGTATCAATCTTATTTAAGGAAATTGTTGTCTCCTTGGAGCCATACACCACCTCTAGCTTTGATAAACCTTTCTATTTCCTCTCCCACATGGGTTTAAAAAAGACATCCCTTTTAAGGCTGAGTGCTCTAAATTCTCTCACTCTTTGCACATTGTTGGCTGTGGGTCTCTGTGTTCATTCCAATCTACTACAAGAAGTAGTTTCTCTGATTAGGGTTCAGCAGTGGCCTGCTCTATGGGTATAGCAATGCCATTAGAACTTATTTTATTGTTCCTTTAGCAGAATAATAATGTTAAATTTCCCCTTAAGCCTATATCTATCTAGTCCTGTCTTGACTACTTCAGTGTCGGTATAGGTTCCATCTCATTGAGTGAGCCTTATATCCGAGCAAAACCTGGCTGTTAGTCCTATAACATTTGTGCCACTATTACATAAGTAAATCTGTAGGCAGACCACTGTTGTAGGTTGCAATGTTTGTGTTGAAACTGATGATTACTTTTTCCTCTGATAGCACACAAGGTACCTTCCACAACCATGAACAGTGGGGCAAAGTCATAGGGGTGAAGCTTCTAGTTGACCACCAGCTTGAATTCTCCATATTTGATGACTTTTAACAAGTTGAATCTTCAGCAGTAGTGTTTTAAGTCAGGTCGTGGAGGTAACCAACATCCTTGGCAATAACCTGTGAGGTCTTGGGGGCGGGGCAGTGGTCTACGGGACCCCTTTGTCAAGTGACTCAGTAAGATTCAACCCATTCCAGACACTGAAGGTTTTCTTTGGTGGCATATTTGTCTAGCTGGGGCACTGTCTTCCCTGTTATATGGTGAACTCTTTTAAATTTTTTTCATATATGTACATATCTTAGGAAGCTTCTACAGTAGTAGGTTTCCATATGGTTTTTCAAAAGCCCTCTGGTGATAATTGTCCTTCATACATTTCCTCTTTAATTTTGCCATCCCATCACCCTCCCTATTTAATCCTCCAATTCTAGTTTCCCTTTATCTCTGTATATTTTTTCCACAACAGAATATTTGTATTAGTCTTTTGAGGGGGGGACTTTCATGCAGTGCATCTGATGGTATTTGTTTCCCATTCCTCCCAGATCCAATCTCCCATCCTTGTGCCATCCCTCCCTGAAAATAAAATCAAGATCATTTTATGCTGCCCATATACCCACAGAAGCATGTTCAAATTCCGTGGGGCTAGTCCCTGAAAGAAAACCTAGTCCTTCCCTACCCCATCACCTGTCAGAAGCCATCAGCTCTGAAGAGCTACACTTCAGCATCTTCATCATGGGCATCAATATGCCCTCTGGTTCCAGCTAGAACCATAGACATCAACATGGTCTCTGGGTATAGCCAGATTCCCCTTCATTTCTATGCCACTATACTCTAATTCCCATTCCTTGGAAGATCCCCTACATTTAACAGTCTGCTTGTTAAACTAGATAGAAGCTACAATCATAATATGTATATGATAAAGCATTCAAACTCCTAACACATAATAGAACATCTTCATGATATGCAGGATATTGTTAAATATAAAAGGCTTTAAACATAAACATGACTTTTGATTAATAAAAATCATAAAGAAAAAAGCCAAATTTCAGAATTAAAAACAGGTTCCTTAATACATACAATGTATAAGACTTCATATGTAGAATACCAAAGAACTCTTAAATGTGACAAAAGCAAAGAACATGTCCATGTAAAACTGAACAAAAGCCCTAACAGAACATCAGAACAATTGATAAACAAATACAGCATTTTCAATCTCATTAATCATCAGAGAAAAGTAATTATTTTTTGCTGGTTTTTGAAACAGGGTCTCATGTAGCCCAGACTGACCTAGAGCCCACTGAGCAGCTAGGGACAACCTTGAACTCCTGATCCTTCCAACTACATCTCCCAGCTGCTGTAATTACAATCATGCATTATCAATCCCAGTGGAGAAAAGTCATTTTTAAGTAACAAATACACTATCTAAAAAGTCAACCTCATAAAAGCAGAGAATAAGATGCCAGTTGCAAGAATCTAGATGGAGGAAATGGGAGCATTTGGGGAAAGGGTGATCCAGAGATACTATCATTTTGTTGGGAGGAATAAACTCAGATCTTTAACACAGCAGGGTGTTGACACACTTAGCTAACAAGGTGACATGACTTGAGAATGGTTAAAAGGCTTCATATGTTGTTCTCAATGCACAAAAAATGTGAGTGAGTGAGTGAGTGAGTGAGTGAGTGAGTGAGTGAGTGAGTGGTGAAATGGATATTTTAATTAGTTTTCTTTGGGCACTCATCTCTCTATCAAATCAACATGTTACAAATCATTGACATATAATTTTTCCATTAAAACTCAAAAATTAAAATAAAATTGAAAGACTTTTCTCTCCTTCAGTGATGCAAATAAGGTTATATTAGACCAGACTAAAAGTACATAAAGGCAGGCTTATTAGGAGGCAACTCTTGGGTGGGTTTAATGAAGTCACACATCTAGGCTAGAGCAAGTGGTTTTATAGAGTCTGGGCAAGGAGTGATGACCTACTAGTCTGGAGCTGGGATTGTGTTCATGCATGGTCAAAACAGCCCCTGGATGGGAACTCTTGGGTAGATGACCTGAAACACAGAGACCAGGAATGATGGCATGTTGGCCCTAAGGTTTTTCCAAGCCTGTGATGGATGAGTTTTTTCTGTGTGGGTTGAGTTGGGGAAAGAGCAGATAGGGTTTCCTAGCCTGTGCAGGGAATGAACAGGGCTCCAGCCTAACAAAAGGAACCAATGCAGCTAACAGAATAGACACAACTTAATTGTCAATCTGAATGCAAGTGAAAAGACAGTTTTTAAGACTTATAGAGAACTCACAGATATGTAAGTAATGTTAACTGGAAATGACTTTGGCATCTCTTCTAAACATGTAAATAACATGCCAAGTTGAGTGCACTAGTCCAGGCCTGGAAGTTCTTTATAATCCTATCAACTTAGCCAAAACAAGAAGCTCACAAATTCAAGGCCTGCCTGGGTTATAGGGTGAGTTTTAGTCAATCTGGGCAACTGTGCAGGAAGGTATCGCAAAATAAAAAACAAAACAAGGCTAGAGATATAGCTCATTAATTGAGAATTTCCTAGTATAGCCTCCACTATCGCAAACAGTAAAGGTAAAGAAAGAATATCAAATTATTTCAAACCAAGGGACCTCTGTACATATTCAACTGAAAAATGTGTGCACATGACTCAATATAAAAACAAATCATTATACTATCAGCACTAACCTAAGCTATAATAAAATTAAATATTCATCTACATCACAACAGAGAAATACTTATGCTAGGTCCAGATAACAAAGTAATATACAATGTATATAATCTAGTATTATAAGCAACACAAATAATGCTGAATAAACTTTGTTCTATATTCTGAATCCTTTTATTTATAATAAAAACTAAAATGGGAAAAAATGTACTATGTACTGTGAAAAGTCAGAACATTTGCTGAACTGAAGAACCATTGATGAGATGATGGTTGGATAGGGAACACAAAGCTGTTTAAACCTCTGGCAATTTTTCCCTATTTCTTAAGCATGGTAGCATCTATATAGGAGTGTCACATAGAAGTATTGCTTCTGTAACAACTTGCTGTACTTCCTACATCTGTGTGTGTTTATGCAATGTTTTACAACTCACTGGAAAAACAACATTATACTGTAACCTCCCACTCTCCCCAAACAATTTTAGTTCTTTTCTCCTTTTACCTGTGATATCAATTCTGCTTTTAAAAATTTAAATGAAAGAATCATAACATAACATCTGTTCTAATATCAGTGACAGAGATTTCCATGTACTAAAATAGAAGGACAAAGCTGGGTAATAAAAGCAATTCTACAAACATCACATCAAATTCAGAATGCATTTGCATGTACTAAATTCTTGGCTGCCTCTCAAGTATTTAGAAACTGAAGATACATTTGCATATCCCCAGTGTGATTTTGGAGGGTTTTTCAATGTAATTAGCAAATCAGCTAAAGAGTAAAGGGCACAGTGCTAACCCAAAAGGCATGGATTATAATGCCTATTAAATGCTAAATTTAAAGCAAATGCTATATTTCCAAATGGCAGTGAGTTTTACTTTTATTGTGGGCAGAAAACAAAATATTATTCACCATTTGCGCAAAAAATCATCTTAATTGGTATGATTACTATCATTCTCTGATGAAAAATATAAAAAAACATATTTTAAAAAAACAATTCATCTTGTGACTCTAGAAAAATCTCCAAAATGCATACGTCCTTAGATTGCCATCCAAATAAAACACATTTTTAAGATCGCAAAAAATTATGTTTAACATACAAAAATGTTTTCAAGGTAGCATTTGTACATGGAGTTGAAATACTTGTGATAGGCTTTCCTACTGAGTATTATCAGAGGTTCTTCAGGGGCTGAAGAGATGATTCAGAGGTTAAATCAGGGACTGCTCTTTCAGAGGACCCAGGTTCAATTCCCAGCACTCACATGGCAGCTGACAACAATCTATAACTCCAGTTCCAAGAGATCTAACATCATCACACAAACATATATGCAGGCAAAACACCAATGTATATAAAAATACAAATAAATAAACTATATTTTTACAAAGCTGGATCTTCTGAATAGCATTTTTGAGTCAGCACATCCAAAGCCCTGGACTTGCCCTTCCAGAGTGAGTGCTTGAGTATGGTATACCCCTGTGCTACACCGGACCGCTAATTAATAAAGCAAACATTTGGGTGGATATGTAAATCTTGGCAAAAGTAGCTACGTTTCCCTTCCTGTTCATTAAATCTGGAAGTGAGCACATCACAGACTCCCAATGGGTGCCCTAGACTTTATGAAGGGAAATTTTCAGAAAGGACAGAAAATGTTATCCAATAAAATACACCAGAAATTCATAAATGTGAGGTATTCAGGACCATGAGAAACCCTCAAAAGTATACAGAATCAGAGAAAAAGTAATCCTCTCATGGAACACAAGGGTCAGTAGCACAAATACTGAGGGAGCAACTTTTTAAAAATGTGTTAGTTCTTTACAACTTTTTTTTTTTTTTTTTTTTTTTTTTTTTTTTTTTGGTTTTTGCACATTGTGTTTTAAACATATTCACCCAGCCCCTTTCTCTAGCTCTTCCCAGATCCACCATCCCCTTCCCTATCTACCCAAATTTGAATGTTGGTTTTGTTTTTAACCCATCAGAACCAACTTGTGCTGCCTAGGGACTACATTCTCAGAGAAAAATGACTCTCCCTATACCAGTTGCTAACAATTGCCATAGTTCCAAGGTTAGGGGTGAGATATCATGCTGAGAATTAGGCTGTCTTGGGCTTGCATAGGCCTTGTGGATGCTGTGATGTGTTTTGGAGTTGTTGGGCAGCAAGGTCCCATAGACCCTAAAACATTATAGGCTAATAGCAATGCTGGAACTTGACAGTAAGAAGCTATTACTGAAGACACCACATACTTGAGCAAGAGAATATGGGGAAGTCAAGCTGAACTGAGCAAGAAGCTCCATCCATACTGGCTAGCTTTTTAGTTGTAGAGGATACGATACACACTAGCAAGGTCATCATCAAGCATAACCAGGTGTGAACCCTGTGAGAGACAATGATAAGCCCAGCAAGACACAGCCACTGAGGCAATAGTGGCATGAATCTCATGGGAATAGCCAGCCATTTCTGAGAGGGAGAAACATTAGAGCCCCTTTTTGAAGATGGGACAGCCAGACATTCACATACATATGAGCTCTACCAAAACATTATTTATTGTTTTTATTTTTAAAATTCATAAAAAGAGGGGAAGGTAAAGGAAAGAGAAAAGGTAAGAAAGAGGAAGCAGACATCAGGGGAAAAAGGCAAGCATGAAATAGAGAACAGGAATGGGAGAGAAGGCATCAAATAATTGAAAAGGTTAGAATCCCAAATACATTGCTTACATATGTTTTATATATGAGAAATCCTAATGCACTCACAAAAAGACCATTAGAACTAAAAATCCGATCTTCTGCCTGAACCTATCAGAGGCCACCAAAAGCCCAAGAATACTCTCCATGCCTCAGAACCTCAGGATCACCTTGGGATCATGGGTGAGTGAAAGGCAACATCAGCTTCAAAGAGGGTCTTGTGCCAGCAGGAACAGGGACAAAGGGACCCTGCCCAACCAGAGGCTAGGATCCTTTCCAGTCAGGGCCAGCCCCGCCCTCCATCTTCTGCCTGAACCCAGTGGAGGCCGCCAAAGGCCCTAGAGGACTCTCCACACCCCAGGACCCCTAGCACAACCAGAACCTCATGATCACTGGAGAGCACATGGGCAACAGAAGAAACAGAGCTTCTTGGACAGGGTTCCTTCTAGCCTTCATTCTCAGCCAGGAGGTAGAGCTGAGACCCAGACCCCTGGGCACTTTCCTTGCCAGAGGAGAGTCAGCCTACAGGGAGGGCTCTGACCCCAGGACTCAGGAGTTAGTTCAGAGCTCCAAACTTCTGGACAACTGCCATGCAAGAGGAGAGCTTGCCTGCAGAGAGTGCTCAGACCACTGGGACTCAGGAGAGAGTTGGACTCCCAGGAGTGCTGACAAAGGCTAAAGAATCACAGGAGGAACAAGCTCTAGCCAGAGACAGCTAGAATTACCAGATGGCGAAAGGCAAACATAAGAATCTGATTAACAGAAACCAAGAACACTGAGCATCATCAGAACCCAGTATACCCACCACAGCAAGTCCTGGATACCCCAACACACCCAAAAAGCAAGACTCGGACTTAAAATCATATCTCATGATGATGGTAGAAGATTTTAAGATGGGTATTAATAACTCACTTAAAGAAACACAGGAGAACACTGCTAAACAGGTAGAAAGCCTTAAAGAATTAGAGGAGAACACTGCTAAACAGATTAAAGTCCTTAAAGAAGAAACACAAAAATCCCTTAAAGAATTACAGGAAAACACAACCAAATAGGTGATGGAACTGAACAAAACCATCCAAGATCTAAAAAGGGAAGTAGAAACAATTAAAAAGTAAAATAAAATTAAATTAAATTAAATAACAAAACAAACAAACAAACGAAAACACGGAGACAACTCTGGAGATAGAAACCCTACAAAAG
Organism: Mus pahari; assembly: GCF_900095145.1. Lineage (NCBI taxonomy): Eukaryota > Metazoa > Chordata > Mammalia > Rodentia > Muridae > Mus > Mus pahari. The sequence continues at coordinate 8,954,061 of NC_034592.1, read as the reverse complement.
AAATCAGGAGCCATAGATGCGAGCAACAGCAACAGAATACAAGAGATGGA
>NC_034592.1:8947327-8954000 GCF_900095145.1 Mus pahari | reverse complement strand
CTAGGATAGCAAAAAACATTCTCAACAATAAAAGAACCTCTGGTGGAATCACCATGCCTGACATCAAGCTATACTACAGAGCAACTGTGATTAAAAAAACTTCATGGTACTGGTAGAATGACAGACAGGTAGATCAATGGAATAGAATTGAAGACCCAGAAATGAACCCACACACCTATGGTTACTTGATTTTTGACATAGGAGCTAAAACCATCCAGGGGAAAAAAGACTGCATTTTCAACAAATGGTGCTGGCACAACTGGCAGTTATCATATAAAAGAATGCGAATTGATCCATTCTTATCTCCTTGTACAAAGCTCAAGTCTAAGTGCATCAATGAACTCCACATAAAACCAGAGACACTGAAACTTATAGAGGAGAAAGTGGGGAAAAGTCTCGAAGATATGGGCACAGGGGAAAAATTCCTAAACAGAACAGCAATGGCTCATGCTTTAAGATCAAGAATCGACAAATGGGACCTCATAAAATTGCAAAGCTTCTGTAAGGCAAAAGATACTGTCAATAAGACAAAAAGGCCACCAATAGATTGGGAAAGGATTTTTACCAATCCTAAATCTGATATGGGACTAATATCCAATATATAGAAAGAGCTCAAAAAGCTGAACTCCAGAAATTCAAAAATGGGGTACAGAGCTAAACAAAGAATTTTCAACTAAGGAATACTGAAGGGCTGAGAAGCACTTGAAAAAATGTTCAATATCTCTAGTCATCAGGGAAATGCAAATCAAAAGAACACTTAGATTCTACCTCATACCAGTCAGAATGGCTAAGATCAAAAATTCGGTTGACATTAGATGCTGGCGAGGATGTGGAGAAAGAGGAATGCTCCTCGATTGCTGGTGGGATTGCAAGCTTGTACAACCACTCTGGAAATCAGTCTGTGGGTTCCTCAGAAAATTGACATAGTACTATTGGAAGATCCTGTAATACCTCTCCTGGGCATATACCCAGAAGATGTTCCAATTGGTAATAAGGACAGATGCTCCACTATGTTCATAGCTATGCTATTTATAATAGCCAGAAGCTGGAAAAAACCCAGATGTCCCTCAACAGAGAAATGGATACAGAAAATGTGGTATATTTGCACAATGGAGTACTACTCAGCTATTAAAAACAATGAATTTATGAAATTCTTAGGCAAATGGATTTATCTGGAGGATATCATCCTGAGTGAGGTAACCCATTCACAAAAAAACACACATGATATGTACTCACTGATAAGTGGATATTAGCCCAGAAACTTAGAATACCCAAGATACAATTTGCAAAACACTAGAAAATTAAGAAGGAAGACCAATGCGTGGATACTTCATTCCTCCTTAGAATAGGGAACAAAATACCCATGGAAGGAGTTACAGAGACAAAGTTTGGAGCAAAGACAAAAGGATGGACCATCCAGAGACTGCCCCACCCAGGGATCCATCCCACAATCAGCCACCAAATGCTGACACTCTTGCATATGCCAGTAAGATTATGCTGAAAGAACCCTGATATAGCTGTCTTTTGTGATGCTATGCCAGTGCCTGTCAAATACAGAAGTGGATGTTCACAGTCATCTGTAGGATGGAACACAGGGCCCCCAATGGAGGAGCTAGAGAAAGTACCCAAGGAGCTGAAGGGGACTGAAACCCTGTAGGTGGAACAACAATATAAACTAACCAGTACCCCCTGAGCTCGTGTCTCTAGCTGCATATATAGCAGAAGATGGCCTAGTTGGCCATCATTGGAAAGAGAGGCCCCTTGGTCTTGCACACTTTATATGCCCCAGTACAGGGGAATGCCAGGGCCAAGAGGTGGGAGTGGGTGGTTAGGGGAACAGGGCAGGATGAGAGTATAGGGGACTTTCAGGATAGCATTAGAAATGTAATTGAAGAAAATATCTAGTAAAAAAATTTTTTAAAAAAGAACTAACAAATCCTTCAAAGACACAGAATGATAAGAAAAGAATCCATTAAAGAACCATCAAAAAGAATAAGAGCTTAGACACAAATTAAACAAAATAACTTCAAAACTTGTACACTTAAAACCTGAAATTGTTGTTAAAAATTAAAACTTAGACAAGTGTGAGTCTTCCTATACTTATGGGTTTAAATAATCAATATTCTGGTGATCATGCCAATGTGTACATATGTGCACATATGTGTGTATATGTGATATAATATATATATGAGTGTATGGTGTGGGAAGGTGTATACATGTGTGTAGGAGGAGGTGTGTGTGTATGTGTGCATGTGTGTACATGTGCATTTCATGAATATTTGTATGTGTGTCTGTGTACGTACCTGTGTGTGTGTGTATGTGTGTGTGTGTGTGTGTGTGTGTGTGTAGAGGTGCATGGTATGTATTGTGTGCATTGTATGTGTATATGTTGGCATTTTTGTCTTATTGACAGTGTCTTTTGCCTTACAGGAGCTTTGCAATTTTATGAGGTCCCATTTGTCAATTCTTGGTTTTACCATTGCTGTTCTGTTTAGAAATTTTTCCCCTGTGCCCATATCTTCGAGGCTTTTCCCTCCTTTTGGCAGTATGCATGTGTGGTATGTGTGCATATGTGTATGTGCGTATTTGATAAAGAGTATTAAACACAGGGCCTTCGGCTAGCTAGGCAAAGGATCTATTACTAAGCAAATACTTCAATCTAAACATGGTTTTTAAAACCCTAATACTACTCAGATTAATGTACAATCAACACATTTCCTATAAAATCCAACACCAGTAATTAGCCAGGGTTCAGTTGGAGCATTTGTCTATTGTGCATATGTCATTGGGTTCTATCTCCTGTAACTTGAAAAGAATCACCATTATTTGTATTGTTCTCTCATATACTACATCACAACTGTTATTTCCCCTCTGCTCATTTCTCCCAGCCTCTTTCCCAACACCCCTCCCCACTCTCCCAGATCTATACTCCTCCACCTCCTCTCAGAAAAGAGCAGGCCTCCCAGGAACATCAATTTTAACATGGCATAACAAGCTTCAATAAGACCAGGCATCTACCATCCCATCAAAGCTGGAAAGAACAACCCAGTAGGAGAAAATGGATCCCACATATAAGCAAAAGAGTCAGACACAGCTCTGGCTCCTATTGTTAGTGTTCCCACAAGAACACTAAGCTACTTAGCTGTAACATATCTAAAGAGGGCCTAGGTCAGACCCCTATAGACTCCCCAATCTCTGTGAGTCCCCATGAGTTCCAGTTAGTTAATCCTCTGGGCCCTGTTCTCCTGGTATGTATGTCCCTGGCCTCTCTAGTTCCTCTGATCTTTCCTCCCCTTCCTCCACAGAACTCCCTGAACGCCCCCTATTGTTTGCCTGTGGGACTCAGTATCTGCCCCCATCAGTTGATGAATGAAGTCTCTCTGTCTCACTGATGATGCTACCGCTAGGCTTCAGGCCCAGCACACTCTGCAGGCAAGGATAATCTGCAGGACAAAGGTTTGTGACTGGGTTGGTGTCCCAATCCCTCCACTTGAGGTCTTGCCTGTTTACAGAAGATGGTCAGTTCAACCCCTGTGTCCCCCACTTCAAGGCATCTTTGTTAGGGTTACTCTCATATATTACATGGAGTATCCATTCCACCTCACCCCCAAAATGTGTCCCAATTCCAATCATTTATCTGAAGAACAGATAAAGAAAATATGGTACATTTATACAATGAAGAATTACTCCCTTGTCAAAAACAATGGCATCATAAAATTTGGAGGCAAATAGATAGAAGTAGAAAAAAATTATCCTGAATGAGGTAACCAAGACCCAGAAAGACAAACATGGTATGTAGTTACTCATAAGTGGATATTAACTGTAAAAATAACAGATAATCTTGTCTATATACTCAGAGAAGCTAAGAAACATGAAGGGCTTAAGAGTGGGATGCAGTGTTTCCTGAGGAAAAGGAAATAAAATAGATTTCACAGGTAGACGGAGGGCAAATGAGAGTAGGGATAGGAGAGATCAGGGTGGGAGAGGAATGGAGCTTATACTGGGGAATCTACTATTTCTGAAGAAGGAAATACCTAATATAGATTTCATAAGAAATTACAGGTAATCCAGAATAGTCTAAACAATCCTGAAAATAAAAAAGTATAAGAGTCAAAATTCTTAATTTTAAAACTTACTGCAAAGCTATAGTAACCACATCAGAGCAGTTCATAGGTCTAACAAGTACCCTCTTTTGGACACAAGATGGACAGATCCATATATTCAAATATTCAATCATAAAGCAAGGAAATGGGGATTCATATCACAACATAGTTTCTAATTGAGATTAGATGGATGTGAAATGCCATATGTGAGATAATTCCAATATGAATGGGATGCCTGAATCAGGCAACCCTACAAAATAGAGAATAAATTGTAGTCTCCACATGTGGGGAACAATGACCACTAGAGGTGACAAGAATGTTCTGAGACATTTTTACAACTTTGTAAATATACAAAAACAGTGGGAGCCCTTAAAAATTAAACTTTACAGAAAGGAAATATAATAACCATGATGGTGTTATTATACAAGCTCATTTGAAGAGACCAGAAATTCTTAAGCAAGATGAAAGTATAGGCTCATTAACAACCTGAATTCTATCTAAAACACTTTAAAACGTGCTGAGACAATAGCATCTAGATTATGCAGATATGTGTTTTTCTTAATTATTTACCAAAGTTTTAAATAAATTATAAAAAGCTCCATATTATTTACTTCTTTGAAACAGCAGGTCTTCCATTAGCCTACAGCTTACCAGCACTACTTTAAATATTTTCTAAATAACAGTAGTTTTAGACATTTATTTTAGAACCTGCAAGCCTTGCATACACTGTAAACTACATTTAATGCCCACTAGCCATTTATAATGACAGTACTAGTGCCCCCAGGAATTATCTTGCCTTCCCCTCTGATGAGACAGTTCCATATCTTTCACATTGCATAAAAGTAAATCCAATGTTGATCAGAAAATTAATTTGAAGCCTAGGATGATGGTGAAGTATAGAAAAACATTCCAAGATACAGATATCAAGCTCACCCCATGACCCAGCCTCCAACTGGGAAGCTGCAGGCTGCTCTGAGAGATAGCAGATAGGCTTAAGACACACCTTCACCTCTTCCTCCTCTCCTTGAAATCCATTCCTCTGCTCTCATCCCCCCCTTTGTAGCAGACCACCTGCAGCAGCCCCCCTACCTGCCACTCAGCACGCATGCCCAGTGGATCACACAGTGCCTCTACAAACTGCCTTCCTCCAACTCGTGCCATTATCCTAACCCCCAACTCCAGCAGCCATTCCCCAAAAAACCACCAGCCAAGCAGGTGAACTACCTTCAGATCTTCACTTTCCTCTTCTCTAGATCTAATATTTCAGTTTCGTGGCCAGCTCTGTAGCAGACTACCTGTTGTAGTCTTTCCTCACTTGCCGCCTCCATTCTCAGGAGACTAAACAAGTCCTGGTGTGACATGCTGCTTTTCTCCCTCCTATGGACCCACTTAGCCGCCCATCCTAGCCCATCCTTTTTCCTAGGTATCATCTCCAAAAGCTTAGAAACACATTGCATTGCTACCCCCAAGTCCCCTCCAGTTAACAGACAGCCACCACAGTCTTCTAAGAACCAGAGAAGGCAAAAGAAACTAAAAAATGAATCAGCCACCCAACAAAGACAAGACCAGATATCAGCACCTAAAATCATAATCTTGCCAAAACCAGATGCCTAGACACCAGCATAAAAAAGAAAAAAAAAAATCAGTAACAATCAGTACGCCTCCAATAGAGCTCAGCACCCTACTATAGCAGGCCCTGATTATTGCAACATAAGCTGATAAAGACAAAGACCTTAACATAGCCTTTATGAATATGATAGAGGTTTTAAAGAAGAAATGAAAGATCTATGGAAACACAAACACTGGAAGAAAATAAATGAGAACAATACCTGAAAGTAAAACCAATAAAGAAAACTCAAACTGAGGGAAATACGCCAACAGAACCTCAGGAACTCAAACAGGAACTTCAAAGGCAAGCCTTACTAATGGATACACGAGACAGAAGAGAGAATTCTGAGCACTAAAGACACAATAGAAGAAATGGATACCTTGATTTAAGAAAACATTCAATCTAAAACTCTCCAGGCAAAAAACATCCAGGAAATATGGGACGCAATGAAAAGACCAAAATCTATGAATAATAGCACTAGAAAAGAAAGAGAAGAAACCCAGGTCAAAGACACAAAAGATATTTTCAACAAAATCACAGAAAATAAAAAAATTGTAACCTAAAGAAAGAGGTTCTTAAAAAGGTACAAGAAGCATACAAATGTCGAACAGACTTTCCCAGAAAAGACATTCCCCTGACACATAATCAAAACACTAAACATACAGAAAAAAAAAAAAAAACATTAAGAAGAAATAATATCAAAAACTGTAAGGGGAAAAAAACAAAGTAACATACAAAGATAGACCCATTAGAATCATATCTAACTTCTCAGTGGAGACGCTAAAAGCCAGAAAGGCCTGAAGAGATGTGCTGCAGACTGAGAGAGACTAGACTTGTCATCCAAACTACTATACTATACATAGCAATATTTTCTTTTTTATTAGATATTTTCTTCATTTACATTTCAAATGCTATCCCCTTTCCTAGTTTCCTCTCTGAAAGTCCCCTATACCCTCCCCCC
>NC_034592.1:8939763-8946533 GCF_900095145.1 Mus pahari | reverse complement strand
CAGCTTCTGGCTATTATAAATAAGGCTGCTAGGAACATAGTGGAGCATGTGTCCTTATTACAAGTTGGAGCATCTTCTGGGTATATGCCCAGGAATGGTATTGCTGGAATTTCTGGTAGTACTATGTCCAATTTTCTGAGGAACCACCAAACTGATTTTCAGAGTGGTTGTACCAGCTTACAACCCATCAACAATGGAAGAATGTTCCTCTTTCTCTACATCCTCGCCAGCATCTGCTGTTACCTGAATTTTTGATCTTAGCCATTCTACCTGGTATGAGGTGGAATCTCTGGGTTGTTTTGATTTGCATTTCCCCGAAGATTAAGGATGTTGAACATTTTTTCAGTACAGCAATATTTTCAATCTAAATTTAAGCAATATTTGTCTACAAACACAGCTCAATAGAAGTCCCTAAAGGACAATCACCTGCTGAGGCTAAACTACACCTTAAAAATGCAAGCAATAAATAGTACCAGACCAGCGGATCAAACTGGGGAGGAGGAAGACACCACAAGAACAAAATAACAGGAACCAACAACCAGTGCTTACTGATAACTCTCAATATCAATGGTTTCAATTCCCCAATAAAAAGAGACAGACCACCAGAATGAATGACAAAACAGGATCGCTCTTTCTGCTGCATCCAAGAAACAACCCTGAACATCAAGGATAGGTGTCACTTCAGAGTAAAAGAATAAAAAAGATATTCCATGCAAATGAACCTAAAAATCAAGCACTGTAGCCATTTTGATACCTAAAAAAAAATAGACTTCAAACCAAAACTAATCAGAAGGGATCCAGAAAAGTACTATATATTCATTAAAGAAAAAGTATCCATCAAGAGAACACTGTAATTCTCAACATCTATGCATCAAACACAAGGGCACCCAAGTTTGTAAAAGAAAAAAAAAATTAGTGCTTAACACAACATATTGACCCCAAACACTGATAATGTGAGACTTCCAGACCCCATTCTCATGAACAGACAGGTCATCTAGACAAAAAATAAACAGACAAACCAAATGGACAGAACCAAACTCAATTAAACCAAATGGACCACACAGATAGTTATAGAACATTTCACCCAAACACAAATAGCAGCCAGGCGTGGTGGCGCACGCCTTTAATCCCAGCACTTAGGAGGCAGAGGCAGGCAGATTTCTGAGTTCGAGGCCAGCCTGGTCTACAGATTGAGTTCCAGGACAGCCAGGACTGCACAGAGAAACCCTGTCTCGAAAACAAACACAAACAAACAAACAAACAAAAACAAATAGCATACCTTCCACTGTATACTTCATGGAACGTTCTCAAAAATTGTCCACAAGCCCATAAACAAAACAATTCTTAACAGACAGAAGAAAATTGAAATAATTCCCTGTATGCTAACAGATTCCCATGGATTAAGCTGGATATCATCAACAACAGAAAGTTTGCAAATTCATGGAAACTCAGCAGCTCTCTACTTAACCAAAAATGGATCAAGACAAACATTAAGAAATTAAACACTTTCTAGAATTGAATGAAAATGAATACACAAAAGACCCAAACTGATTGGACATGATGAAAGTGGCTCTAAGAGACAAAGTCATTGAACTTACCTGCATAAAGCATATCTGACACCTCTAGAACAAAAAGAAGTCACACCCAAAAGGAGAAGACAGCAAGAAGTGATTGAACTTAAGGTTGAAATCAATAAAAAAAAAACACACAAACAAAACCAAATCAAAGAATCAATGAAATAAAGAAGTCTTTATGAAGATCAATAAGATTGACAAACCTTTATCCAAATTTACTAAAAGGCAATCAGAATCTTCAAACTAACAAAATTAAAAATAAAAGGGGAATCTAACAACAGACACCCAGGAAATCTGGAGAACAATAAGACTATACTTTAAAATCTTATACTTCACAAAATTGAAAAATATAAAAACATGGATAATTTTCTCAATACATACTACATACTGAAGTTTAATCAAGATAACATAAGCGATGTGAACAGACTTATAACACCTAATGAAATAGAATCAGTAATTAAATATTTCCTAACAACAACAACAAAAAACAAAGCCCAGAAACAGAAAGAACTTTGCCAACTTTGTTTACAGAACCACAATTACCCTGATACCCAAACCATATAAAGGCTCCAAAAGAAAGAGAATTATAGACCAATTGTCCTTATGAACATAAATGCAAACATTCCCAATAAAATACTTGCAAATCAAATCCAAAGACATGTCAAAAAGATCATCTTCTATGACCAAGCAGTTTCATCTCAGAAAAGCAGAAATGGCTCAATACACAAAAATCAATAAACATAATCCACCATCTAAGCAAACTGAAAGAAAAGAAAAGCATGATCATTTATTTCATTAGACACCGAAAAGGCCTTTGGAAAAATCCAACACCCCTTCATGGTGAAAGTCATGGAGAGATTAGGGGTACTAGAGACATACCTTAACATAATTAAAGCAGATTACAGAAAGCACATAGCCAACAGCAACTTATATGGTGAGAAACAGAAAGCAATTCCACTAAAATTGGGAACAAGACAAGGTTGTCCACTATCTCCATACCTATAATACAGAACTTGAACTTTTAGCTAAAGCAATAAGACAACTGAACTAATTAAAGGTGATTAAAGGGATAGAAGCCTGAATCAGTAGGGAAGGAATCAAAGTATCTTTATTTGTCTTTAATATGATAGTATATATAAGGGAACCTAAAACTTGCACTGGAAAACACCAATACTGATAAATACTTTTAGCAATGTAGATAGATAAAAATTCACTCACAAAAATCAGAAGCCTTCCAATACACAAATGACAAAATGGTTTTAGAAATTCAAGGAAACAACATCTTTCACATATCCCAAATAATATAAAATATCTTGAAGTAACACTAACTGAACAAATGAAAGACTTGCACAATTAAAAATTTCAACTAATTTAAGAAAGAAATTGAAAAACTATTAGAAGATGGAAAGATCTTTCATATTCATGGGTCAATAGGATTAATACAATAAAAGTACCCATCCTACCAAAAGTAATATACATATTTAATGCAATCCCCATCAAAATTCCAAAACAATTCTTCACAGATCTTGAAAGGAAAATTTGCAGCTTCCTGTGGAAACACAGGGAACACGGAATAGCTAAAACAATATTGAATTTTAAAAAAGAAAAGAAAAGAACTGCTGGAGGCATCAGTATTCCAGCCTCAAATTGTACTTCAGAGCTGCAGTAATAAAAACTGTCATGGTACAAAACCAGACCCTTCAATCAGTAAAACAAAATCGAAGGTCCAGACACAAACACACACACTCTTTTTTTTTTTTTTTTNTTTNTTTACATTTCAAATGCTATCCTGAAAGTTTCCTATACCCCTCCCCCCACCTCTGCTCCCCTACCCACCCACTCCCACTACTTGGCCCAGGCCTTGCCTTGTGCTGTGGCATATAAAGTTTGCAAGACCAAGGGGCCTCTCTTCCCAATGATGGCCGATTAGGCTATCTTCTGCTACATATGCAGCTAGAGATACAAACTCAGGGGGTACTGGTTAGTTCATATTGTTGTTCCACCTACAGGGTTGCAGCCCCCTTCAGCTCCTTGGGTACTTTCTCTAGCTCCTCCATTGGGGACCCTGTGTCCCATCCCAATAGCTGGCTGTGAGCATCCACTTCTGTGTTTGCCAGGCACTGGCATAGCCTCACAAGAGTCCGCAATATCAGGGTTCCTTCAGCAGAATCTTGCTGGCATGAGCATTAGTATCTAGGTTTGGTGGCTGATGATGGGATGGACTCCCGAATGGGGTAGTCTCTGGATAGTCCATCCTTTCATCTTAGCTCTAAATTTTGACTCTGTACCTATATCCTTTCATGAGTATTTTGTTCCTTATTCTAAGGAGGAATGAAGTATCCACCCAGTGGTCATCCTTCTTGGTTTTCTTCTGTTTTGCATAATGTATCTTGGGTATTCTAAGTTTCTGGGCTAATATCCGCTTATCAGTGAGTGCATATCTAGTGACTTCTTTTGTGATTGGGTTACCTCACTAAGGATGATATCCTCCAGATACATCTATTTGCCCAATAATTTCATAAATTCATTGTTTTTAATAGCTGAGTAGTACTGCATTGGGTAAATGTACCACAGTTTCTGTATCCATTCCTCTACTGAGGGACATCTGGGTTCTTTCCAGCTTCTGGCTATTATAAATAAGGCTGCTATGAACATAGTGGANCATGTGTCCTTATTACCAGTTGGAAGATCTTCTGGGTATATGCCCAGAGAGGTATTGTTGGGTCCTCCGGTAGTACTATGTCCAATTTTCTGAGGAACCGCCAGACTGATTTCCAGAGTGGTTGTACAAGCTTGCAATCCCACCAGCAATGGAGGAGTGTTCCTACTTCTCCACAACTTCGCCAGCATCTGCTGTCACCTGAATTTTTAATCTTAGCCATTCTGACTGTTGTGAGATGGAATCTCAGGGTTGTTTTGATTTGCATTTCCCTGATGGCTAAGGATTTTTTCAGGTGTTTCTCAACCATTTGATATTCTTCAGTTGAGAATTCTTTGTTTAGCTCTGTACCCCACTTTTTAATGGGGTTTTTTGAGTTTCTGGAGTCCAGTTTCTTGAGCTCTTTGTATATATTGGATATTAGTCCTCTGTTAGAACACACACACTCTTAAACACCTATCTTATTTATTTATTTATGTATCTATCTATCTATCTATCTATCTATCTATTTATTTATTTACATTTTGTGCCAGAATTACACACTGGGAAGAAAAGACAGCATCTTCGACAAGATGCTAGTCACCTTGGATGTCTATATGTAGAAGAATGCAAACAGATCCATATTTACCACCCTGTAAAAAATGTACTCCAAGTAGATCAAATACATTAACATAAAGCCAAATACACTGAGTCTGATAGAAGAGAAAGTGGGAAACAGCTTTGAACTTGCTGGCTAAGGAAAGACTTTTTAATTAGCACAGGCACTTAGATCAACAATAATTTGAACCTTGTGAAACTGAAAAGCTTTTGCACAGCAAAAGGCAACATTATTCAGACCAAGAGGTCACCTACAGACTGGGAAAATATTTTTACCAATGCTACATCTGATAGATGGCTAATATTCAAAGCATATAAAGAATTCAAAAAAACTAAATATCAACAAGACAGATAATCCAATTTTAAAATGAGGTACAGATCTTAGCAGAGACTCCTCAAAAGCAAAACTCAAATAGCTGAGAAACACAAAGAAGTGTTAAACATCCTTAATCACCAGTAAAATACAAATCAAAATTTCTTTGAGATTCCATCTTACAGTTGTCTGAATGGCTAAGATCAGTAACACAAGTGACAGTTCATACAGGCAAGAATGTGGACTAAGGGGACACACTGGTCCATTGCTGATAGGACTACAAGCTTGTGCAGCCACTATGGAAATCAATGTTTCAGTTCCTCAGGAAGATGGAAACAATGTACCCCAAGATCTAGCAATACCATTCTGTCATATACCCAAAAGACCCTTCAGCCTATGACAGAGACACATGCTTTGTGCTTCTCTATTTCTAATAGCCAGAAAACAGAAACGACCTAATGCCCATCAACAGAAGAATGGACAACGAAAATGTGGTGTATTTACATGCTGAAATATTACTCAGCCATTAAAAAATGAAATCGCAAAATTTTCAGGTAAATGGATGGAACTAGAAAATATGTAACCCAAATCCAAAAAGACAAATACTGTATTTTCTTATAAAATGATATTAGCTGTTAAATCAATAATAACCAATCTACAATCCATAAAATAATAGAAGTTAAGTATAGAGTAAATGATTTGTGTAGAGGCAGATACATCTTCATAGGAAAGGAAAATAGTGTAGATATTTATAGATGAATGGTAGGGGAATCAGAACAGGAGTTATCAAGTAGGTACTGGGATGGAAAAGGAGGATAAGGGAAGGAATACAGGGATAAACATAAACAAAATTAAGAGGCATTTGAGGGACAGTAAGAAAACCTAATACAGTAGAAGTTTTCTAAAATATATACATACACAAAGTTTTTTAAATAAAATATCAAATAGGAGGGTAGACAGAGCTGCAACTAGACATCTCTTGTCACCAAACAAAACTTCCAGTGCCAGTATTGGGTTAGATCAGAATTCCAAAGAGATCCCACAGTACCCCTAAACAACTCCGGCTTTTACCAAGACTTTACATTGCTCTACACAAACTGACAGCATGGCCTCATGGCTGAAGATAATACCTAAAAATTCATTGAGCATGAGGACATTGAGATGGTGCCTTCATAGAACTTTCACCTACATGAACAACCTATGTGCAACTACTGTCTTTGGTATAGGAAGGTAGTCTTTACACTACCAAACATAATCATCAATCAGCCACAAAGCTTTTGATCTTCAATGTTTTCCTGCCTGCAAGATATGCTAGTGCAATGGTGGCAAACCTTGTAGGAGTAACCAACCAATATTTCATTTGGCATAATGCCCATTCCATGAGCCGGAGCCCATCCATGACACTGCTTGGGTAATGAAGAACCTGTAAAACCAAATACTACTGTTAGAAAGCAAGCAAGCAAGCAAGCAAGCAAACAAGCAAGAAAGAAAGACAGAAAGACAGGCAGAAAGACAGACAGAAAGGGGAAGGAAGGAAAGGAGGTAGGAAGGGAAGGAAGAAGGGAAGGAAGGAAGGAGGGAAGGAAGGAGGGAGGGAAGGAAGGAAGAAAGGAGGGAAGGAAGGAAG
>NC_034592.1:8910254-8939273 GCF_900095145.1 Mus pahari | reverse complement strand
TGTGTGTGTGTGTGTGTGTTGATGGTTAACACTAATGTACTAGGCTAGGGTCTTACCCTTTAAAAAACAAAGCACAACCCTCTGACTGAGGTAAGAACTTAAAGCACAAGTTCAACAAGAGAGTGGGCCCTTCCTTTCTTTTTACCATGCCTGTGCCTTTGATTTACAGGATTCCCTTTGATCCAGAAAGGTCTGAGATCCTATCATGTCTTCACCTTGTCCAGTACTGCCAGGCTTCAACATTTTAGCATAGACACTAGGCAGGCGCAGCTCCCCATCATAGACCATCTTGAATATTAAGTCATTTTCTTGCTCTGCTCCCCACTGCCCTCTGCAGGAGTTACCATGCAGACTGGCTTCTTCCTCCTCAGTCTGTTGCAGTGGTGGGTTCTCAAAGAGTGCCACATCTTTATTTTGAATGTTAGAAATCCTATGTGAAACAAAGAAAATAAGTTATAACAGACTCCCTAGAATATCCTCCCTTCACAGAGAAAGACTTAGAGCGAGAATATAGGAATGAGGTTAGGGATATAGCTGCATGCCAATATACCAGCCCTAACAGACAGGAACTCCTGAACTCAAGCTTAGCCTTCCTTTGGGGATATTTGTCTATTTTTATTTAGCATTTTGGCTGCATTTCTATCAAACCCTTATGTTACCAACTCCGTGGGTTCTGAATCAGACAGAGGCACAGTTTACAGGAACAAACCCTACGTTCTTCTGTTCCAGCATAAGCATCCAGTGTAAGTAGACAGAAAACCCTAACAGACTGAAATGAGAGAAACATCATGATGTTCTCTAAGTGTGCATGGACCTGCCCCTCCATGTCCTCAGCATGCACATGTGTGGCAGAGCTCCCTTCAATCCTGCCTCATGTATTGCACATCTTACTGTAAGGATAAATTCCTGCATTGGAGTGTAATTTTTCTTACTACAGTATGGTAAAATTTATCATGGAATATTGTAGTGGCCATGCTACTACACAGACTGCCCTACTGGCACCACAAAGACTGGGAGAATCCTGACCCACTGGTCCTCACACCCTGCATTATTTTAGATTTGATTTTAAATTTGTCTTTGTTTATTTGACCAGAGAAGCTAAATTATTTCAAAGAGATGCCAGATCCATAATTTGCTTTAACAAAATATTTGTTTATTTTTCCTTTGTGTTTGCTTCTCTTGCTCTTCTGTTTCCTAATAGGCTGGCTGATCACATGGCATTTGAAGACTGATTAGAGATATCTTGTTCTTTGTCTCCTTGTTTGTTAAATCCCTTCATTTAAAAAGCTTCACCAACTCTTTCATTGTAATTCTCATTTAAATTTATTTATATATAATCAAATGGGATGGGAATGACTGACAACCTAATTAATTGTAGACTGTGTGAGTCAATGAATCAACCAACCACTAGTAAAGTCGAGTCCGGGAAAGAAATATGCCACAGTACAATACAACAAGTCTCCACGAGGCATATGCTACTGCTGGATGCAGGATGTTGAGGAAAGAAAAGCAGAGGAATCCTAGCAGGGGCAAGAATGGCCACACACTGACAACTGACTCTGACACTCTGACCTCATCTGGAAGCAAACTCCTATCTCTGAGGCAACTGAATGTCAGACAGCAGTAAAGAAATAAAAAGAACGGCCTCCTTCCACACTGACCTCTCCCTGGGACTGAAGATTCCATTTCTTTACCTTTTTCACCATCCCCGCTTCAGAGCCTGGCCTAATCCTTTTAAAATTAGGATATAGATTTAGCCATTGGAGACAAGGCAAGCAAGTCATGGTGTTCTACAAATATAACCTTCAATACTAGGCTCATATGTAAAGGACAGGTTTGAGAGAAAAAAGAAAAGGTAGCATTTTGAAGAATGTCAACTGATCTAGAGTATTAACCATGTGCTCTGGCCAGGGCAAGCAGTCCAAGGGTCAGTCATTTTAATCTACTTCTCCAAGACATGCTGTTTTCTTTTAATTTTATAAACTTAGTCATAAAAAGAATTTGCAAATAAATAAAAACATTATACCCCAAATAGAACTAGGTTTCAGGACTATACAACTCAACGAACTTCTATACAGTTAGAAAAGGCCTTGGGAATAGAAGCTGTGCAGCTTTACATTAAATTTTATACTGTTAGTATCATATATCTTATGTACTTTTCTACCACCAAAACAAACAAACACATCCATGACAGAAGTGGAACTAGAAAAACAATTAGCTTTACAGCCTCTTTCATAAGCCATGCCCATCTGCATCTATCCTTCCTCACCCCTTACACTTAGCCTTACATCTCTTTTCTTCATGTTGCCTGACATCTTCCTATGACTGTAACTCTCCCTAAAATTGTTTATAACCCACTTTTACAAACAGTCATTTACTCCATTTTATTTACAATAGCATTATGGTTTATGAAAAATGAATATCTGGATATTCACAGTGTGTAGTCAGCAATGACAAACACCACTTTCTATATCCCACTGGTCTAGGTAGGATAGGGTTGGACCACTTAAAATACAGTCTATTCCAATTCACCTTCCCATCTGCCAGGCATCTATTTATGTCACTATTTAAAGGTAGAAATTTAGCTACTCCCACTCCACAAAGCAACTCAATCCACCTTTTATTTCCACAGGACCATCTTTGCAATAAGAATCTTTGCAATAATGACTTGACCAAATAGGGAAGCCCCATTTCCTCAGTATTACTCTATCACATCCATAGAACTTCTGAAAGAGCTTGTCAAGGTCGGCTTTCCTTCAGTTTCATCAATAAACATTACCAGAATGGATTTTCTAGATCGTGGGGGTCTTTCTTTCCATATGCTGAGTAACACCTACCCCAATGCTGTCTAAATAAATCTTAACTCCTTTGGTATAGGAACAGGTTGTCATATATTTAAAAAGGAACTTTGTAGATATGAGAGAGAGAAGGATCTTGGCATAGGGCATTTAACTCAGATTGTCAAGGTGGCCTCAATATGACTCACAAGGACCCTTTCCCAATGAGATGCCAGGGACACAGACTCTGTATCATTCAAAATGGAGGTTAGATTGATGTCCTAAAATTCTGAAGCAAAGGAGTACAGCAGGCTCTAAAGGTTACAGAAGGCGGGAAAGGGACTACCCCGAGACTTCCTAGGGTTGACAAGCCTGAAACCCCCAGACTTCTCTCTCCAATGAGACTAATTTCGGAATTCTGACATTCAGAAGAATAAGGTAGGAAATCTAGGTCATTTTAAGTCAGAGTTTGGATAACTGATGGATATTACCATAGGAAGGCATAACTGAAAGATGTGACTATAGGAAAGTCAGACATTTCTTCAGAGGCATAAGACTGAGCTTGAAACAATAATAAACATCAGAGTTTAGGTGGCTGCTTTCCGCTACAATCCAAAATAAACTTCAACATTTCATAAAGTAAGCTGTTGCTTGACTATAATGACTCTTTGAAACAACTTTCATCTGGGTAGAAGAACCTATTAGTAAAGATCTCACCTTTTATACCACACATAACAGGTTCCCAATTCCAATAACTTCAACCAATGTTCTGGGGGGAACTTTGGGGAGAAACTAGAGACTCGCGGTTTTTGTTCTTCAATAAGAGTCTGTCCCACTAAAGAAAAGAAGGATCTGTTTTTACTACCTCAGCAATGTTAAATGCTAAGTAGGAAAACGCCACTTCCCCTCTCCCATCCCACTAACTTTTAACAACAACGTATAATTTGTCCTTACTTCATGTTGTCAATATACTTACTGATGAAATTATAATATGGCCTTTCTTTCATCATGTAAACAACACAGAATGTAGTCTGCAATTCTTAAAGTACCATTTCTGGGCAATATTCACAGTGACCTATGCATAGCCTTTAATATGCACTTCTATTTTCCTCAAACATTTGTCTCCTAGACATAAGAGAATACTAAAACGGTAGCAGATGCATCAATAAATGCCTCTGACCTATGAACTTTAGGAATTGGCTTGAAATAGGACAATAATACAGCCCACCCTTCATACATCACACTTTTGAGAGACTAAAGCAGTCAGAGTGAAGTAATTTGAGGAATATAAGTCTAGATAATTAGCATATCTCAGGGAAAGATAACTCATAGAACTGCATTAACTACCCTGTTATAGCCAAGCATGCTCCCAGATCTTAAATGACCTTCATGAAGAGTGGAGAAGATGTAATACACATATGACAACAGCTACTAAATTCTCTTGCAGACATTTTTCCTGAAGGCCTGTAGTGGTCACAGAAAAGCTGGCTATGCTAATAATAGTGGTGGTGGCATATAGTGGACTGGACAGGAACCAAGCTTTTCACCCTGTCACTTCTGTTAGTAAACTGGAGACTGTAGTCAGATGATCCAGCTAGCCCCTCTTCTGCTCCTCTATAAAATGAGAGTCAACGGTATGGTCACTAGCATCATTGTGAGTTTCCAAATGGTATAACACTTATGAAAAGGCTAAAGCAGTAGATGGAAATTTATCCAAATATTATGAAAATATAATATGTGGATAAACTAATTATTAAAAGATGTGGCCTGACGTGATACCATGTACCTATAATCACACTACTCAGGAAACCTAGGAAGGAGGATCGCTAATCTGAAGCTGATCTTAGCTATGCATTATGACTCTTTCTCAAAGTGAAGAAATAAACAACAGATATGCCCTGCACCATTAGCTATACTCCCGGAAGACTTTCTTCAAAATTTTGATTTCCTATATCCTGTGAATACTATAGTCTCCAAGACTTTTCTCCAGATTGGTGTCTTGTTTTTGGTTTTGGTGGTTTTTTGTTTGTTTGATTTGGCTTGTTTTGTTTTCTGTTGTTGTTGTTGTTGTTGTTGTTCGGTTTTGTTTTGTTGTTGTTGTTGCTACTGCAGCTTTTTGGTTTCATCTTTGTTTGTTTGTTTGTTATGCAGTCCAGGTTTGTCTATGCTTCATGTTCCTGTGTGAACCAGGGTAACCTTGACTATACCCCTGGATTCTTCACTCAGGAAGCTCAGGAGCTTCTGCCCCATGGCCAGACACTGATGGAAACCAGAGAACTAAACATAGATCTTCTGCATTTGACTAAAACAGCTAAAATCAAGTTCCACACCACAGAACTTTGATGTGTTTTCTTCATTCTTGCATGAAATTTTGGTGACTATAGTATTTGTAGAATACAAGAAATCTGAGAATATTATTCTAGAAGGTTATATAGATAGCTCAGAGGAAACGGAGATAATTCAGCATTCCATTAACTAGTATGTCGTAGCCAAGCACACTCCCAGACCCTGAATGACAGCCACAAAGGAAATGAAACAAGGTGATTAGGATGATCAACATTACGCTCCACTTTGCTTTTGTCTGTTACTTTTGTGAACTGTGGGATGCTTATGAAGAATACCTTAGAAATCGGCCTTGAAACTGTCAGCTTAACATGATCATAAGAGCACTCCAAACCCAAAATGTACTGCCCCTTTCTTTCCATAGACTTAAAAACACCCTAAAATTACAGTATATCAGAATAATAATAATAATAATAATAATACAGAGACAACTGACACTTGCACTTTTATGGTGCTAGGAATGTTTCTCAGATGGGTATCAAAATTGTTTTGGTGTTTGTGTGGGAAATGAGTAACACTTCCTGTCACGTGCTTGTGTGTGCCTCAGATCTAGAATGACTGTGGAAGTAGCTGGACGGTTTGCTTTCCACAGTACATTGTGTTCCATGTAATGGTTCTGAGAGCACCCACAGACATGAGTGTTGCAAGAACCTCACATGTGGCAACTCCACAATGAGTGGGTGCCTGTCGTGGGATTGACTAGGCAGTTTCTCTCAGTAAGTTCTCTAAGCAGTGGTTTGGAGGGGTAGCACAGCCCAGGCCTGAGGAGTAGCCTCACTTGAGTGAGTTTCTTTCTCATTTTCCTTGATGCCTTCTGCTAAGCACATGCTATGGACACTGAACAATTCTGTGAGGGATTCCACTAATCTACACACTACCCCACCTATAATGCCCATAGGAATACAGCCAAGATGGACACCATCTGCTTCTCATTTCTACAGTATGGCCTGTTGTTTTGTATTAGCTTCCTTACCTGGAAAATGAGGAGAGCTCTTATTGTGTGGTCTTCTTTAACTGTTATGCACACCATAGTAAAGGCCACTACTGACACACACACTTCAATTTCTTACAACACTAACAATAAAAACCTTTCCTTTGGATTTTTTAACCTAGCACCACCTTAAAGACCTTTGCTAATTTTTTGTCTATGCTTAACAAGTGTTCTTCTAAAAACAGTAGCAGATAGCAATCTAAAAATATGAAAGACTTTTTTTTTCCTGGCCTACCTATTCACCCGACTCTGTTTTTCTTCATAACCATCTCTGAGTTAATTGAAAACTTCTGATAATTACTGTTCTTGTATTATTTTCCCTTTTCTCTACTTGGGAGATAAAAATGTATCATGCCTCTATCTATTTGTAAAAGCCAATATACACATGTGTCTCATAGTAATTGTATTCCTTGGGTAATAACCCTTTAAAATAGCATGCTAGATTACTTTCAAAATTCTGATGTCTTCCCCTTCACTTGTAATCATTAAGCCCTGAAATGCATACACTGCCTCTGGTAACATAAATCCTGCAGAAAGCATCCTTTTAGAGCCTCAATGTTAATTAGCACTGATACCCGCATTTAGAGTTTCTTATTCTGACATATTCAGCTCTTTGGTCTTCTTCTTTAGAGCCTGCTTCCCACTGTTCTTTTTCTTTAATAATCTGCACATGAGTTTTTATAACCATAGTTTCAACTCTTACCTTAACAACTTTGCTGTTTTTTTTAGATGGGAAGTGGTTTATCTTTGTTGTAAAACATTGAAAAGACTCAGAAAATTGCTACAAAGAAAAAGCACCTTAGCCTTACCATACTGAGAGAATCACGTGATTCATGGCATTCACTGTGGGTGAGTGAATATAGTTCGGTATGGCTTTCAAACATTTATTCTCACTCTGAAACCAGGGACTTTTTCCCTTATTATGGTTATACAGTAATGCAATCAGTACCCTTCTCTTTCCAGACTCTATTGTACATAAACTATAATTAAGAATAAAGAAATGGGGAAATGGCTCAGTCTGTAAAGTAACTGCCACAGAAGCATGAGTTCATACCCCAGCACTCATATGAAAGAGAGATGTAGCAGCCTGTGTCCACAATCCCAGCACTGCAGAGACAAAGAGGTGTAGATGGCTGGAGCTTATCGACCAGCCTGGAGCTTATTGACCAGCCTGTTCAACTGTATCTATGTGCTTCAAATTCAGGGAGAAACGCAGCCTTAAAAAATAAGGTGGACTATAGTGTGGATACTTTGATCCATCTTAGAAGGGGGAAACAAAACACCCATGGAAGGAGTTACAGAGACAAAGTGTGGAGTAAAGACTGAAAAAAATGACCATCCAGAGACTGACTCACCTGGGGATCCATCCCATATGCAATCACCAAACCCAGACACTGCTGATAAGAGCCTGATATAGCTGTCTCCTGAGAGGCTCTGCCAGTACCTGACAAATACAGAAGTGGATGCTCACATCCATCCATTGTACTAAGCATAGGGTCCTCAATGAAGGAGCTAGAGAAAAGTCCTAAGGAGCTGAAGGAGTTTGCAGCTCCATATAAGAAACAACAATTAGAACTAACCAGTATTCCCAGAGCTCCCAGGGACTAAACCGTCAACCAAAGAGCACACATAGTGGGACTCATGGCTCCAACTCCATATGCAGCATAGGATGGCCTAGTCGGACATCAGTGGGAATAGAGGTCCTTTGTCCTATGAAGGCTCTATGCCCTGGTGTGGGAGAATGCCAGGGCCAGGAAACAGGAATGTGTGGGTTGATGAGCAGGGGAAGGGGGGAGGAGATAGGAGTTTTCAGAGGGGAAACCAGGAAAGTGGATAACATTTTAAATGTAAATAAGTAAGATATCCAATAAAAAATAAGGTGGAGAATTTGTAACAGATGGTATTCATATGGGTCCCCTAACAATTAGAGTAGAGGCTGTCTTTGACTCAGTTGCCTGCCATTGGATCCCCTTCCCCTAACTGGACTCCCTGGTTGGACCTCAGTGGGAGAGGATGCACCTAGATTTATTGCAACTGGATATCCCAGGATGAAGTGGTACCCAGAAAGGAGGCTTCCCTTCTCTGAGGAGAAGGGAAGGGGACAATAGAGGAAGAATTTGTAAGAGTAGGACTGGGAGGAGAGGATGGATGGGGAGATCTTTGATTGGGATGTAAAGTGAAATGAAAGAAAGAAAAGAAGAGAGAGAAGAGAGAAGAAAGAGAGAGAGGGGGAGGGAGGGAGGGAAGAGGGAGGGAAGTAAAGAAAGAAAGAAAGAAACAAACAAACAAACAAAGGAGGAAAGCAGAGAAAAACCAAGGAAGAGAGCAAATGTTGACCTCTGATATCCACAGATTCACACAAAATGGAAAGTAGACTTTGCTGTTGTTCCACATAGCTCATGATCTGGCACGCACTTACCCTGACAGTTTCACAGAAGCTCAAGCCTCTGGCTATGTAATGTTCCTGTTGCTAATGTCAGAGAAGTAGTGCTGAGCACAAGAGTCTGCCCAGCTTTCTTTACCCAGCAAAATTGTTTCTTCTGCTAAACAAAACACATTAAGTCAAATGAAGCATTAAAGTCAGTGATCTAAGGGAAAGGAGATTTCCATCAAATGTCTTGCAAGCCTGTGCTCTAGTCTAAGAAAGTACTCTTTAGATTTTTGTCACGTGGACATGAATGTAAAACATCTCAGTAGCCCCTTTTAACACAGTTTGGTACTGAAAATTAACATTACAAACTAGGCCAGGTGGCGCAGGCCTGTAATTATGTCTTCTTGGGGCCTGAGGTAGGAGGATTATGAATTTAAGCCTTGTCTATGCTATATAGAGTTCAAGGCCAACTTAGGCAATTTAGTGAGAATCTTCCTCAAAACTTAAAGATAGATAGATAGATAGATAGATAGATAGATAGATAGATAGATAGATAGATAGATGGCAAGGGGTTGAGTGTTGAGGCTGGGAATATAGCCTAGAGCATTTTCCAAGAAAAAGACAGAGGGAGACAGACAGACATTATATCTTTGAGCCATCCCTTAATATTGAATTCCAAATTGAATTGAACAGCTTTGCATCACTGACAGAAGCAACTTTGGGGAGGAAAGAGTTATTCTGGCTCAGGACTGCAGAGGATTTCCATGCATCATAGCAAAAACATGGTTATCCAACTCAGTTCTATGAGGAAGAAACCCAACCCAGCTGCTGAGTGAGGGAGCAGAGAGAATAGGGCTGAAAACAGGGGCATGGCTATCAACTTCAAAGGCACACCCTAGTGACTTACTTCTCCAAGTACACCCCACAATCAAAGGGTTCTGTAACTCCCAAAACAGCACCACCAGCCAGAAATGGGTGTCCAAATGTGAGCCTGGGGAAAGTTGGGGAGGAGGGGCATAGGTTCATTGAACACTGACTGACTAATCAGTGTAGTTTGTTATATTGATGAGATACAGCATCAGTGATCAGGAATTTTCAGAGGCAAAAGAAACTGTGACTCTCTTGCTTCTTTTTTTGGTTTTGTTTTTTGCTTTGTTTTGTTTTGTTTTTAACCTTATTGATGATGGAAGAAGAAGCAGATTGCTGAAACCTGAAGAGGTTTCTGGCTTGTTTAATTTTGTTCAACCCTCTCATAATGGAATTGAAAGGATGAGTTGTCTGTGTGTTCTGCACGGGCAATTGAGTTGATGTGCTTTTGTATTCTAGAACATCCTTGGGACTAGTACACTAGCTTCTTGTTCTTTGATAAAGTTTTTAGATCTTCCTTAATTATTTGATCATTCTAGACAAAGCCATTTAAAGGACTCTTCTAACTACAATGCTTCTGTTTAACACAAATATAAACCCTTGTTTTCTGGTGTCCTCTTAAAACAAATAAACCCCGCTTATGAGTGTTTCACATTATCCGGATCTTCTACTTCTCACAATTAAATGATGTCAGTTTCAAACCTACCCTCATCTTCATTCCTAAAGTCTCTATCAAACCAAGCAAAACAAACACAAAGTCTTCATCACTGGGAAGCTTTGGAGAACAATCTGAGGAACCAAGGTTGAGCAGGGGAAATTCTGAGGGGAAAAAAACCTTCCTGAGGAGAGCACGCTGTCCCCGCAAGTCTCTCCTCCAAGGCGTGTTCAACATCACAGTGTTCTAAAAGAATGGGTGTCCCCACATGGATACCAATCTCACTAGCAAACATGGAAAAGATTGGAATTTGGTGCTTCTAAGGCAAGTGTCATGTGAGAGAACTTAAATGTGACTTTTCCCAAAGGCACTTCTAATTTCTGAGTTGCACATGTAAGAAATAAAACAAAGCCAGTTATATCTAAAATGATGATTCATTAAGATAAAGTTGGGTTTATTCCAAAAGACCAAGGTTAACTTTACATTAACTATTCAATGTAGTTTTGCACATTAGCAGAACACAATTTTAAAAATCATACAATCTGAGAGGCACTGCACTGAATTCAGAACAAGCATCCCAGACCCCCCCCAAAAAAAAGAGCCTCTGATAGAAACTCTATTATGACAAAAATTACCTGCAAAAAGTGCAATTCAGCAAGCACCGTGGTTAACAAGGAAATGCCAAAGTGTCCCCACTGAAACAGAACATTGCATCTGTGACAAGTCTGCTCAACATTGCCTAGAATTCCTAGCCAGCACTTTTTGGAAGAAAATTAAATGCAATGCATAAGAAGTGAAAAGACAGAATGAATATGTTATTATCTGAGGTGACAAAATTGTGTTTCTAGAAATTATTTTTTTAAAAAATCACCAACTGTTAGAATAAAAGGTCCAGCTCATTATTCTATAGGAACAAACCACATGATAATAAATAAACAAGCAAACAAACTGAAAGGTGTTCTAGTGCCATCAAACGCCTAAGAACTATAAATGAATATAGCAAAGCATGCACTGGACCCTATCAAGAAGTCACACTGTACGTCCATAGAAGCTACAGAAAATCAAGGAAACTGTGAAAGCCTTACAGGGTCCTCTATTTTAACCAGGCATACATTTTAAAATCTCATTTTATAATTTATATAAATGTGAGGAATAATTAAAACAATTGAGAGAAAGTTGGGGTGTTAATACAAAAGATCTGATGTATGGGCACAAAGACAGAAAATAACCAAGTGGATAATACTGACCAGAGATTGAGAGACAAATCAGACTGATTGCAAAGCTGTATGAGATAGAGACTGTAATCGGCTGAACATGTGGGGAAATAAACATATTGTAGTGTGTTTCCTATCTGCATAAAGATCAACTCCATGTGGTGGCGCACACATTTAATCCCAGCACTTGGGAGGCAGAGGCAGGCAGATTTCTGAGTTCGAGGCCAGCGTGGTCTACAGAATGAGTTCCAGGACAGCCAGGGCTACACAGAGAAACCCTGTCTCAAAAAACAAAACAACAAAACAAAACAAATAAAAACAAACAAACAAAAAAAGTCGTCTCAGGCTCAGCACACATAAAAAAATAAAAGAAAGTCTCTTTCAACCAGATATAATTATAGGATGAGAACACATTTCAATATCTATGACAAGGGACATAAACTGCCTATAAACTGATAATGACAAGAAAATGGATTTTGAAAAATAAGTCAAGTGATTTGAGAAATGTCCAACAGCGGGAATATGAAACCTGAAGAGGCCACCTCCAGGAGCCAGACAGGACCCCCAGTAGAGGGATAGGGACACCAACCCACCTAAAATAACTTTTGACCCAAAATTGGTCCTGCCTTAAAAATAAATGCAGGGACAAAGAAAGAGCAGAAACCAAAGGAATGTTAACCAGTGACCCATCCATCTTGAGACCCATCCCATGGGCAGGCACCAATCCTGGACACTATTAGTGATGCTATCTTATGCTACCAACCAAAAGTAACACTTTCCCCTTCCCCCTCCCCCTTCCCCCTTCCCCATCTCCCTATCCCCTCTTCCCCCTTTCCCCTTTTCCCCTTCCCCTTTCCCTCTTCTCCATTCCAACCCCCTCCCCCAGATAAGTAGCAGAGGACTGCCTTGTCTGGCCTCAGTGGGAGAGGATGTGCTTAATCCTACACAGACTTGATGCTTCAGGGTGAGCAGGACATCTAGGGGGAGCCACACTCTAGGAGGTGAAAGACAGGGGGCTGAGGAAAGAACCCTGTGAAGGGGGAACTGGGAGGAGGGGCAGCAATTGGGATGTAAATACATAAATAAATTTTAAAAAGAGGTCTGAGAAAAAATTCTAAAAGTAAGGATGCCAAAAGATGTTCTATCTCATTAGTAATCAAGGAAATTAAAACTGAAGCTAAAATAAATTAGCAGTACATATCCCATAAGCTATGATTACATTGAACAACATCACACTTTGTCAATCCCATGAAGCAAGTATCACAGCTGTATATGATGGGCAGAAGTCCTTGTCCACATAATTAGCTCATAAAGCTCCTTTACAGTATCATTAACAGATTGCTTTCCCACTCTGTGACTCACAGAGTATACACCAGACAGAAATATGTATGCATATTCATTAAAAGACATGTATGAAACGTTCCTGGGAAAACTACTCATGGTTGTAAACAATCTAAATATCCTGCATAATAGATTGGATACATTATGACATATTCCCCAAACAGAATTCTATATGAAATGAAAATGAACTGTTCTTGTTGGATACAACATGAGTGAATCCCATATTATATATTATGAAACAAAAGAAGCCAGGTGTTAAGGACCCGTTGCATAACTCAAGAATATTACATTCAACACCAGGAAATGTACTTGCTCTTAGAAAAGCAGAACCCCTGAAAATAAATAATGTAAAAATTCATGTGAGATATTGACTGGTTTGTCTAACTTGTGCATTATCTCTTGTTGGTTAATAAACTAAATATTTTTCAGTATTTCACACACCTCTTTCAGCCATCTTTTTTACTTTAACTAAAATCAAATTATACAATTTACCCTCCTCCCTTTCTTCCCTCTAGCCCTTTCCTGTGTCTCTCCCTCTCTCTGTCTTAAATTCATGGCCTCTTTTTCTTTGGTAATTATCATAACATATATAAACTCATAAACATATAAATAAAACCTACTAAGTACATTTATTGTTGCTTGCATGATTATGACTTCAAGACTGACCACTTGTACTGGATAATCAATTAGTGGGCTCATTCCTGGCAGAGACTATTTATTCTTGTCTTAGCCATTACTAGTTGCCAATAGTTCTTTGTTTATAAGTGGGACCCTATGGAAATTCCCTTTTCTAAGTCAGCATAATTATTGTCATTGCTGTTCAAATTTTTCTTAGGCAGCCATATTGTTGCGGAATGATGGATATAGCTTCCTTGTAATTTCTAGGAGACACAATCTCACAGCAAACTTCCTGGTCCTCTGGCTCTTACAACCTTTCCATCCTCTCTTCTATGCTGTTCCCTGAGCCTTAAGCTCAGGAGTTGTTTTATGGATACATCTATTGGGAATGAGCTCTCCGTGATCAGTTGATCTTGGCATTATGATTCATTGGTTGTCTGTGATGGTCTCTGTTTATTGCAAAGAGAAACTTCTATGGTGTGGGAGAAGAGCTGCACTTATCTCTTAGTATAAGGATAAATTTTAGAATGTAATTAGGAATTATGCGGTCTAGTAATGTGGAAGCAATAAGTTCTCTAAGATAAAAGACCTCACTAGCCCTGGACAGTTAGCCAGGTTTTAGTACCAAGCATGACTTATCTTCTGTTGCCTAATTAGGAAACTGTGGCTTACCACACAGATATGAATGCCACTATTACAGTTTTAGGGCTATTTTGCCATGCTGGTCATTTTTTGGTTTATAAGCTTCACTGTGTATGAATAGATCTTCTTTTATCAAGGATGGAACAGGACCATGGAACATTTCTTAAGTTTTCCATGGCCACAGTTAGTCAACAGTGCAGACATATAGGAGCCATTCAGTTGTATTTGGAACAGGAAATTTTTACAGTTCATTAAGATGTGTGGCATAATAAAGTAACCTCTGCCATACCTTACTAGGAATTTATAATGACATGGCTTAGTCTCAGAGAAAGAAACATGATATAGCCAAGGTACTGAATAACTGCAAATAAACAGAACAATACTGTCGGTTGTTCTATTAACTTCCAGAAAAAAAAAAAAAAATGGAGGCTTGTATTGGAATGGTTATTCCTTCTGTCCCTTCAGCTCCCTTGGCAGGAAAAGGAAGGAGTTATTTGGAGACATGTCTTAGTGGATGAAATAAAAAGTATCAACTCTAACATTTAGGAAAATTCCACAGGCCCACAAATCAATAGCAGAATAACTATTAAAAACTAATATGCAAGTCATGGAGAATTTCAGTAACTATGCTGAAATTTAGATCAGGGTTATGTATACAATTTAAAGTCAACAAGTTGAATATAATAACAATATACCATTGTTTATAACTATATGACAGCATCCCTTATAATACTAGAAATTCCTAGTCCTTTGCAAAAAGCTATTAGTAATAATAAAATATTCATAGTAAGAAAAGAATATAGTTGCTTCCTTGGCATCTGACCAGTTTTAAGCCACTAGGAAATCAAATATACATGCCAGTGAAAAGTCCAAGTGCCGGTAAAAAAAAAAAATACCAAGTAGAGGAGTCATTTTGGTTTGGTTTAGTAATAACATTTGTTTTGGGAGTCTAGAGTTTGTGTTGGGAGTCTAGAAACATTATATAATGAGCGAGCATCTGTGTTGTGAATTAGTAAATTATCTGTAAAACCTAAGCCCTGCCACTATTCTAGACTTAAAAATTATTCACTCCAAACATAAAATGTGGATGGAAACTACTTCTTAAAAAATAAAAGATGTTCACTGACCTTTTCCATCTAGCTGGTTATTTACCAGGAAATCCTTCTGTTTAACCTTTCCTGAACTCAACATTGGTTTCTACCCTATTCCCTGAATGGTATGTTTGCAATGAGGATACTCTTAAAAGGACTTTGAGATTTTTTTTTTTAAAGAATGGGAGGGGGAATAGTTTGGGATGAAAGTATAAAATAGCAGGATGCAGTGAGTTAAGTCAGAGTCTGGCTTTATGTTTGTTTTTACTTTCTTTTGTGAATTTATGCTCACAAGAACTTTATGAGAAATGAACTTGATCAAAATATATTCTCTGAATGTGTGAAATTTTCAAAGAACATATAAAGTAAGAATTAAAAGTGAGACAGAAAATAAACAAAACAAGCAAAACTCAATATGTCTGCCATTCTTTTTACTTTCTTCTCTTTAAAACCCTATGATCATGTGGATCTTAAGAAAGTGATATTCAGCTCTGGAACACTTGTCTAAACTTGACCTCTGGGGTTCAATTCTCTAAAGACTACTCAGTGTGAAGCAAGTGTTAGTAACTCAGTTCACTCTTTTTTTCCTGCTGCTGAAAACAACTTTTGCTAGATTCCATTTTAACTCAATTTCAGGCTAAAAGATAGACCCTGAGCTCTATCATAAGAAAAAATGTATATTTCCCAAATAGGTCAGTTTCACTGTTTCTTAACATCATCAAAACCTATTTTTCTCCTCTGCTATTCTTTTCCCAAACCTGAGGTTCCTCATGATATATCTGAATGGGTGAGACGTCCCCGGTGTTAAAACAAAACAAAACAAACAAACAAACAAACAAAAATTCTTGATTAAATCAGTGAGTCCTTACTACTAGAACAGTTGTAAAATGTAAAATGTTAGGAGTGGAAAAAAGAAAGTAAAGGGCAGCTGAAGACAGGTAAAAGGACAGGCGTTACACAACCATCTTCATCACACCAGGGGGACCCAATCCCTCAAGCAAGAGAGCAGCTTGTCCGCTGGGACTGTGCCTCAGGGGAAAGAATAGGTCCAGGACTAGCTATAAAAAAATTCAAAGCATAAAATCTGAAAACTACTAAATATTTAGTAGTTTAGACTAGGCAATAGAACTAGAATTTATCTCAGTATGTACATTATGTACAGCAAAACAAAGAAAAACAAAAAAACAAAAAACATGTTAACATGTCAATCAAACTACAAGGCAGACCACCCCTAGACTATTTCTCTAAGCTAGAGACGTTAGAGGCAAAACCACACTGTATAGAGTTACTACTAACTTAAGAGATAAAATGCATAGGTGAGCCTTACAAATTTCATTTAGCACCTTCATTTTTCATTTCTGTGGAAAAAAAAATAGCTTTCGTTGGCTTACTTAACACACCAAACTTGTAAATCAGTAATGATCAGATTACGCTATCAATATATCCTTCAGTGTTTCAGGAAACATACAAATGTTTATATATTACAATACATGTTTAGGTAAATCTATTCTCTATAGTACAACATAAGCTTAGAGAAGTCCTCGCTCTACAGTGTTAAATGGTTTTAGTGAGGTTATATTCCTATGGGCTTCTTCCTAAGAGTTTCCAACCCTGACACGGGGACCACAAACTGGAGGATGCCTTGGTACCTCTGCTAATTAGTTACTTTCCTAGTCACTATGACCAAATAAATACCTAAGAGCCACAACCTTAGTAAGCAGAACCTGTCTGGGCTCAAAATTTAAATGAGGGGGAAGGCAAGACAACTACTACTCCCTCTAGTAGCAGAACCTGGGACACAACTTGCCACAGTAGTTCAGGACACAGACAGCCTGGGCTGGAAGTGGGCTGGCTTAGAACACAGAAGGTCTGTCCCTCCTGACCGAACTTCCTTCAGCTGGTGACTTCATCTTCTAACAGTTCTACAGCCTCCCAGGAGAGCACCACTAGCTGGTGAGAAGCAGTCAAATGTAGGCTCCTATAGGGGCAACTTACACCCACACTAAAACAGTGTATGGCATCAAGCCCTAACTGTATGTGTTTTGTTTGCTTCACTAGCAAGACAGGAATTGTGCTTCCTCACAAAGCATATCCTAGTTTAACTAGCTCTTTGACCCAATGCACTAACCAGATCATGAGAACAAGCTATCTGTAGTAGTGGTGTGTGGTGTGTGTGTGTGTGTGTGTGTGTGTGTGTGTGTGTGTGTGGTGTGGTGTGTGTGTGATTCTTTAAATCTTCGTCCTTGGAATTTGAAAACAGTTTCCCTGGCAACCAAATTTTCAGTGAAGTTAGAGGAATACAGTTGGCAAAGATTTTTAGCAGATCTCTTTTAATAATGTACACAGACTTCTAAAAATTAAAAATTCTGACCAGGTTCCAGTCACTGAGATAGAAGATTTGGTGTCTGGTAAAAATCCTTTAACATGCAACCCTTCCTGATCCCTCTTCTGCCCTTTCTTAACTTTGTCATCCTTTAGGTTTCCCCGTAAGCTCAATAGTTACAAGTAACAACAGAGATGATTAGCTGCCCCATCAACTGTGGCAGCTTGAGAGCCTGTATGGCAATGTGAGTCGGGCTACAGCCCCACACCCTGCTTCCATTTCTAAGGCTCCTGACCCACAAACTACACAGAATCAAGTCTAGCCTGCCAAGGTCCAGCCTCAATGTGAGGAGGGTCCTGAGAAAGGTGGGATGTTTCAATGACCCAGTAATAGATGAGTCAGTAATAGATGAGTCAGGAATAGATGCGAGCTATCAATTCAATTGCTTTCTTTTTACCTGAGGATTCTCATAATTCTTCCTTCTCCTCCTTTTCCTTCTTTTCATCATTCTTTTCTTTTCATCCATTTAATTCCTTTGCCCTCTCCCAACCAGAGAGCCTGAACCCCGTTTTGTATTTACTAAAACTACATTATCAAGGCTATGCACACAGTTAATACTTTTTTATTAAAAAAATCCTTAAATTTATATAAATTTTATGAATCCTGGATCATTACTCCCAACCCCTAATTCCTTAAAATAGAAACTAAACCCAAAGCAGAAGCACATTTTCTTATAGTTTTCACACAGTTTATTCTTCATGAGTAGCTGGACACAGCTCTTGCGGTTGCCTGGTACAGCAGAGAGAAGTAACTCCTTTCATGTAAGAACAGGAAGGTGACAGACTACTAAGGTGAAAATGATTTCTTACGAAGTTTTAAAATGTATGCAAGTAAACCAGCTAGCTCTCCCTAATATCTCTCTAGGCACTGTAATCTCCAATCCTTCAAGTAACTAGGAAAATGAAATATTAACTTTTTATATGCTTGCACATGATCTTTTAATTCTAAAATCTTTGTTTTCTATCCTAGCAATTCCACGGACTCATTACTCTCCTACTAATACTATTTGTTTCTAGATTATATACAAGCTTTCCTCTGTTGGAGACCAACACTGAGCCATAAGCCAAAGTTCCCCCGCCCCTTTTTGAGAAACTTCTGACCTTTTGCAATGACAGTGGACAGAACACCAAGATCAGATAATAGTAACTGCAAACTTTCCAGGAAAAACCACAGAATCCTCTCTGAGCTAAAAGTAGATAGTGTTCCTGGGCAGGTATGCAGAGTCACCCCTGCCCCTGGGCGGAGGCAGGAGCAAGTTTCTCCCTCTTTACTTCCTCCTTCTCACGCTTATATTCTGTAACCTTTTTTCCCAATAAACAGACCTTGACAAACATTGCAGGGTCTCCTCTGTTTTGCCCCGCCCATTTCCTTTTCAGGCATGGTCCCCCTTGGACCCTCCGAATAGCTTGTCCTGCGGGCTGGGACATTCCTCCTATAAGATGAACCTATATATCATTTGCTTATTTTGTACAGACCCTTTTTCTTCTTAAGACTACTTTAACTCTCTATCCTTGATGTCCATAAGGTCACCCTGGATAATTAACACACCAACCACTGAGCCAGAGGATACATGTATCTCTTCATATAATTCCAAGTTTGACCAATCTTGTAACAAACAAATTCTATAAAGGACCACGTAGGCTTTTAAGTCTCTCTAATTTTGGTGTCTAGATCCTTTCCAATGCTTCTAAAGGCCAAGCAGAAGGCCTGTTCCTCGTCAAACACAGCCTCATGACCACCTCCACTTCTCTTTTCCAAGAACCACATCTGTTTCATTATTGTGGAGTGGTTAGCTCTGAATAATGGGGCAAGTGTATTCTCCAGAAAGAGAGATTGACAGTAAAATAGAAGAGACAGCAAATCAGTTTCAGGACAACAGCAACCATCAGCACACACTGGGATCAATAGCCTGACAAGTCTCCAGGGACACACTCCTCTTATGCAGCCATGCCAGACATGACACTATCCCTAAGGAAAGGCATTTTTATCTCACTTGGGAGCTGAGAGAGGAAACTCGTCCCAAGACACCAGAGCACAGAGTCAGTCTGGTGTGCACCGCTGAATTGTGCGATTCCCCTGGGTGAGGCTTCACTCTCCAGTGCACTGCTGACAGCAAAAATGGTGCTTAGCACAGCAGCATGTCAGCCCTTGTGGGGAATGGTGCTAGCAAGAAGAGAAGGGCATGGAAAGGCTGAAGCTTTCTATTAAATAAGGGTGCCAGGGTGACTCAAGGCTTCAGCCTTTAAACTGCAGACTCATAAGATAAAACAGTGCTTGTGGTTCTGAGATTTTCTTCATTCTACAGAATTTGTTGCAACTTCATCAAGGTATAATTGGCAAAATTTGAACATACTTATAATATACATACATACAATACAGAATTAATTAACTAATTAACATATATACTACCTCACATAAATTTTGTGATGAGAATACATAAGATATCTTAGTAATTTTCAGTACATAATGCTTTAAGCCTAGTCATACATGATAGAGTTCTATAAGTTATTCATCCCATATAACTGAAATTATGTATGTTTTAGCCAACATTCCTCTTGCATCCCTGGCCTCTGGCAACTAGCTTATTTTCTACCCTATGCATTATGAATTTCACTTTTTAAGAATCCCACATATAAATGAAATACTGCAGAATGAAGGAAGCAAACAACAGAGTGTAGATGAGCGAAAAGCTTAGAAGTAATAAATGTGATCAAAAATTAATACCACAAATATATAAGGAATAAAAACAAATCAAGAGGAAGGACGTGCACAATTAAAACTGGCAATGGACTTCAGTAAACATTCATTTTTATTTAAGTTTTTTATTGCAAATAAGTTTTTTATATACTGTATTCTGATCTGATAGTTTCTACCCCACCCTTACCAATAGACATTACTTAAAGAAAGACATAGAATTATTAAAGTATATGAAAAAAATTCTTAGCTTTACTAATTATCAAGGAAAAGCACATTAAAATCACAATGAGATACCATCCTCATGCCTGTTAAGACCTCTATTTTGAAAATGACAAAAGATAGACAATGCTGGTTAAAATGTAAAGAAAAGAGAAACTTTATCCATTATAAGTACAAATTTAATATAGAATAGGCATTGAGCAAAATAGTGTAAAGGGTTCTCCATTAATTGAAAACAAAGCTATGGGGGTGTGGAAATATGGGCCAGCAGTGAAGAGCACTGGGCTTCTCTTCCATAAGACCCAGGTTTGAATCCCAACAACCATACAGCAGTTCACAACTGTCTGTAACTCCAGTTCCAGGAGATCTGATGCCCTGGCCTGGCCTCTGTGAGCACCAGTCACACACGTAACATGGGGAAGACTAGATGCAGAAGCAGCGAGCTTGGCAATGGATTGGCAGTCAGGAAGTAAGAAAATAACTGTAAATGGGATTGAGCTGCAGAACCAGGCCTCTGCCAGTGCCCCACTATCCCCAGCTGTGCCTCCCCCAGCCTTGCCCAGGCTGGCTCATACCTTGTTTGCCATAGTTGCTAGCTCACCTAGGGGTGGAGTCTTCTGACCTATGTAAAGTCTTTTGTCTGCCACATCTGCAGCTTCCTGCAAGAAACTACCTGCTGAGCAGCTGGGCTTGTTTTCCTGACAGATCCTGACAAAGCAACCAGGAGATCCTGGCATAGTGGGGGGATGGGCACCCCTTTTATAAGCTCAGATTCATAAGTAATCATTGGCCCTTGATCTGAGAACGTTGTCTTGGCTCATTATTTCTCTTGCCACCTTTCCCATCCAACCCCATCTTTCCTTTCAGGAACCCAGTAACCCCTGGCCACTGGCACATGACCACAGGTGGCACCTGACAAGTTATCTGAAAATGGAAAGAAGGACTGAGGGTACACTGTCCTGGTGGGGCTCCACAGAAAACAGAAGAAGATGTATCCTACACGGTAAGCAACATACAGCATTAATGTTAGCGCTGAACAAATAAATAGGAAAATGTCTCTTATTTTTGCATAGAAAAGCTCAAAACCATAAAGATATTATTATTTTAACTTAAGTTAATTTAAAATTTTATCAGGGACATGTATATGGAAGGGTTTGGAGATAGGGAAGGGAAGGGAAGGGAAGGCAAGGGAAAGGAAAAAGGAAAGGAGAGGAAAGGGAAAAGGAAAAGGAAAAGGAAAGAGAGAAACGTAATTGGATTATATCTCAAAAATAAACAAAACAAATTTATTTTTATTCAAAAAAATGAGCTGCAGAAAATGAATAATAAAAACATTCTACTTTAGCTAAATATGGTAGTGGCCACATGTAATTCTAGCCCTTGGAAGTGTTCAGAGCTTGAGATCTTCCAGGACTACATAATGAATTCCCAGTTATGCTGTGCTTCATGTTGAGGGCATTTCTCACAAAGCAAAACTCCAAAGCTTCTATAAGGAATAGTATACCCAGGGGTTGCAAAGTAGACACTTACTTGCTAAGATTAGGAAGAAGGCTAAGACACGCCTCTCTCCATCTCTGTCAAAACACACCTGGAATTCCACCCAAAACGCAAGATAAAAACACTGGTAAATACAAGGAATTCTGATTGGGAAGTGATGAAATAAAACCTTGCTTATGAATAACGAAATCACTTTATGCAGACAATCTGAAAGAAGCAAGAAAGAAGCAACCTTATGTTGGCCACTGATAAAGTAATTATATCAAGACTGTAGGATACAAGGATAAATCTCAAATGCTATTTTTTTTACATATCTTTGATTAACATTAATTTTGAAAAAAAAATCAATTTCATCTGCAGCAAGAGAGGATCTAGTTATAACTACATAGCCCTTAGGAAAGGGTAAGACTTTTGAAAACAATACAAAGTTCAAATTGTTCCCAGAGATTGGGAGAAAGGAGACTCAGCTGAGTGGGACACTTGGGATGCCTCTGACTGTTAAAACTATTCTATGACAAAATAATAAATATTATAGCCATTATAAGTTACACAAAGCCATACAATGAACAACACAAAAAAAACTGAATTATAACTTAAACTAGGATTTTACATAAAAATTAAGAGTGTATAAGACTGTAGAATGTGCCATCGTGGTGGAGGATACTAACGATGTCGCAGGCTACACATGTATAGGGACAAGGAAGTATATATGAATAGATATCTTGTACTTCCTTCTCAATTTTACTGCTATTCTCAAGCCTCTCGAAAAATATTTTTTAAATTACGTGTTGTCGGGTGTTTATATGAATTTATTCATTCCTGGGCAAAATAATAGCAGGTTAAGATACACTTTATACACAAATAAAATTGGTTTCCTCTAGGTCTGAATGGAATTTAGATAGAATGATTTTTTTTCTACCCAGCATATAATTCATGTGATTATTTTCCTACTAAAACACAAATAGTTTAGTATCCAAAAGAAACAGTAACAGTAGGCATGGTGGTGGCATGAACTATAATCTAGCAATTGGAAAGCTGAGGCAGGAAGGTTCCAAGTTCAAGAACATCATGTGTTCCATAGCAAGATAAAGAGGGAATGGAGAAAAATGGGAAGGAGAAGGAAAAAGAAAGGGTGAAAGTGGATAGGACTGTGGCTAATACTGAATTACAAAGGGACAGAAGCTGCAGAAAGCTGGAAGGAAGTTCAGAGCACAACTTAATGGGTTCCCTCATCAGTGAAATAGATTTCAAATTGTTTTTTGTACACTAGAATTGAGCTTGAAGAGGGCCAGCATTCTCATTATGCTTAGGGAAAACAAATGAGGACTAAGTTAGAACTAGATCCATGAAAGACACACATGGGTTGTACCTAAAAGCTATCTGAGTAGATGAGATGCCCCTGAGTAACAGGACCAGATGAAGCAAAACTGGGTTGAAGAAACTGGTAGCATTGGTAACTGCAGCACTCTTTATGGCAGAATCTATGGGGAGGGGGTGTAATAAGGGGAATAAAAGGTACAGCCAGAGAGCTGAGGTCAGTGTTAAGGGCAGACATGTCTAGGTTTTCTACCTTGCAGCCCAACATTGCCATGTGCAGAGGACAAACTCCAGAACCACACAATTCCACAATTCATTCACAAGCAAGTGCAAAAAAAAGTTGTTTTTTATTTTACAATTTTTATAAGTGATTTTGCAATTTTGTGTTGGGCTGTATTCATAACTACCCTGTGTGTATGCAGCCTTCAGCTTACAAGCTAGGTGCACCTAGTACTGTCAAAGAGAGGCAACAGTGTTGACTTGCATAAATATATGTTCTAGATCACACCCATGAATTTCACTTTCATGACTCTGGTCAGCTGTTGAGTGAATAAGGAGGGGTTGCAAGTAAAAGGAATGTACACTAATTTTTCAAGTAACCAGGATGGATGGGGTAAGATATGGAAAACAGATATGAATTTAGGAGGCAAGATCCTAAATATCATAGGAAAGGGGGCTAAAGTTTCTTTTGTTCAGAGGGGTTTTGAAATATATTTTCATTGAAAAAATTCGTTCACTACATTCTGATCACAGTCTTCCTTTTCCTCATTCCTCCCAGGTCCTTCCCACACTCACACTCACCCAATTTCATGTCCTTTCTTTTTCTTTCACGGGAAAAAAAAATTAAAGAGAAAAGATAAGAAATGCATGTACATAACCCCAAAACACCAAATTGGGAACTATAATATACAAGCAAAAACTAGTAAGACAAAAAAAAGGAGAGAGAGAAACACAGCATTGTGACAGAAAAAGTTGACAAAAATACTATTGAGTTCATTTTCTTGTGGCCATTAACTGCTGGATGTGAGGACTGTCATTAACTACAATTAATACATGTAGTGTGATGCCAGTGAAAAAACAATTTTCCCTTTAAACACAGATTTCAATTGTAGATAAATATGTGGTTAGTGATGGGAGCCATGTCCACTTTCCCATCTCAGCACTGAGTGGGACTGCACCTTTCTTGAATCTGTCCAGGCCCTGTGCATGCTGCTATAGTCTGTGAGTTCATATGTGTCTAGAGGACATAGCTTCTTTGGTGTTATCAATCCCCTCTAGCTCTTACAGTCTTTCTACCTCCTCTTCAGGGCATAGCTCCCTGAGTTACAAGGGAAGGAATTTGATGAAGACATGCTTTTTAGGACTGAGTGCTCCAAAATCTCTGTCTTTTTATATTGTCCAGCTGTGGTTCTCTTTGTTAGCTCCCATCTACTGCAAGAGAATTCTCTGATTATGGGATTATGGCTGAGTGAGACACTAATCTATAAGTATAGTAATGTATCATTAGGAGTCATTTCATTGTTCTGTTTTTAGCAGATCAACATTGTCTGCTTTTCCCCAGGACTTATGGTCTATCTCGTCTTATGTTCTTGGCCAACAGTGTAGTATTAGGTATGGGTTTCATCTTAGGGAGTAGGTCTTGAATCCAATCAGAAGGTATTTGGTTATTTCAACAATTTTTGTGACACTAATGCACCAACATATCTGGTAGGCAGGTCAGCTTTATAGATCACAGGGTTTGCATCTGGGTTGGTGGTTAACTTTCCTTTTAGTAGCATGCAGAGTAACTTCCAGTGCCATGAACACTAATCAGTAGGGGCAATGACTCAACTGAGGTACCAGTTCAACTTCTCTATGTTCAATAAGGTATATAAGTTTTGTCTTCAGCAATGGGGACTTTCCTACAATTTTTAGAGAATAACCAATAGCCTTGGCAATAGTCTGAGATGTGTTGGAATTTCCATGGGGCCCCTTTGCCCAATAACTCAACTAGATGTTGAGTGCCAGGGCACTGAAGGTCTCACTTCATGGTGAAAATGTCTAGTTAGGGCTTTCTTTCTTCCATTATTTCACATTTTTCATATGTGTATATACTGAGGAAGATTCTAAAGTAGTAGGTTTCCCTATGACCAATCAAAAAGCCTTTAGTGTATGTAGTCCCTCTCTTTACCTGACTCTTCCATCCTTTCTTCCACTTAATCCTCCCACTTTAGTCTTCTCCCACATCTCTCCATAACTATGTATTCTTTCCCCCTCCCTGGGGAATCTTCCCCTGCCCCTAGTCCTTTACTCTATGCCTAATCCCTGTGGT
Organism: Mus pahari; assembly: GCF_900095145.1. Classification (NCBI taxonomy): domain Eukaryota; kingdom Metazoa; phylum Chordata; class Mammalia; order Rodentia; family Muridae; genus Mus; species Mus pahari. The sequence continues at coordinate 8,913,939 of NC_034592.1, read as the reverse complement.
GGTATTGTAGCACACCTACCAAAGATTTAAAAGTTAATATCTACATATAAGAGAAAATGTACAATATTTGTTGTTTTAGGCCTAGGTTACCTTACTCAAGATGTTTTTTCTAGCTCCATCTATTTACCTATAAAAATCATAATTTCATGTAAATGTACCACATGTTCATTATTCATTTGTCCAATGACAGACATCCTTTGAAAGCATGAAGCTCCTAGGCCATCTCTTCTGTTTGCTCATGTGAGCCCTATGGAGACCCACAAGACCCATAAGACAGTGATTTCATTTTATCACCATTAGATTTTTATCTTGTTGGATCTAATCCATCTCTCTGGGATAATGCAGACTGATTTGAGGATTTCTCTTCCATGCTGCACTGCATTGTGACTCACAAAGAAGGGATTAGTTGCCACATTCATTAGCTGAGAAAGCCAATTTCCATTTAACACATATTAGTCTATCTGGCTTAAGCACCATAATTCAGGATCTTTTGGGGAGCTCACTCAGTCATTTTCACACATTTATTTCCCTTCTCAGTTTTGCCTTATCTAGAAACTGGACATTCACATTCTCTATCCATAAATCTTAAAATCACAGGAGGAGGCTGGACAATGAAAGATTAAGGATAGTTCTTATGCATGCTGTGAGAAAATTCCTTCTATTGACTGGGGCTGGCCAGGGAACTCTCTAGAAGAAATCTACATCTGTGCCATTCAATACCATAGCCATTTTAGTTCCTGAGCATTTGGAATGTAAAGACAAAATTTCTCATTAAAATTTAATTATATTTTTATTGATATAGCTTTATAGCTATATTATACTGTATATTATATATTTTATATGGCTAGTGTTTACTTATTGAACAACACACAACATATGAACTGATTAGCATTTTTAGTTCCAATGCTTTGCCATAGGAGCACACATGTTTATACATAATTGAAAAATTTTAAATATCTTAAAGGAATTTTTGTCTCCAAGTCTGCATTGACATAAGCTACCATAAGACATTACCTAAATTACGTGTTATGTTTGCTGCTTCTTGCATACCTTATTAGCCAAGGAACCAAAGAAAAAAATTATTGTAGCCTAGACACTTCACTCTGAATCTATTATGTCATCTATTGCTGTTTCCTCTTCACAATGTCCACAGATCATGTGTAAAATTCATTCCAAACCCTGTGTTAATAGTTATGGCTACCAGGATGAATTGTGTCATGTAATGGAAAAGATAAGCACACACACACACACACACACACACATACACATACACAATCACAGGAAGATCCACTGATACCATTAAACCTAGGCAGAAACGAGTAACTGCAGCTGTGTCACACGTGTCCCTCTCCTTCTGTATGGCTACCAAACCAAGAGCTGTTTTTTCATGTTGAAGTAGTTGCTTAAGAAACTAAAAAGACTATGGACAGAGATTGCATGTGCCTCAAAACTCCTCAAACGCTGGCTACCTCTATGTTGGTAAGGAAAAATAAGTTTTTAAACACTGTCCAAATGTACGATATATTCTATCCCTCATCTAGTGAAGCCTAAAACCAAGTCCCTAATAAGATCCACAGAGAGAGAGTTTAGAGGCTAAGTCAAAGTCAAATGGATTAGGAGTTATCTTGGGCTACATTCTAGAGTATTTTTCACCCTGAACTAAAAACTAAAAAACTGTTTTTATCAGATGTATTTAATTGACCAATTCAAAACAAACTCTATGGAGAGGGGTGTGTGTGTGTGTGTGTGTGTGTGTGTGTGTGTGTGTGTGTGTGTGTACTTTTTGTTTCACTTTTACTTTGAGGGGCTTTTTTGTCTTATTGGTTTAATGTTTGTTTTAATTTTCATTTTTGTAGTTTTCTCTTTTTATTTTTGAAAGAGAGAGATAAAACGTTGAGTAGAGAGGTTGGTGGGAAAGTTCTGGAAGGAAGTAGGAAAGAAAAAAAACATGATCAAATACACTGCATAAATTTTTAATTAAATATGTACATATTAAAACAGAAACTTTCTAGATATAATAAACACATAAATCACAGGAAGTGCTTTATCCAGGACCTTCCGAACAGCTTCACTTATATGAAACTCTAGAACAATGACATTGTTCTAGATACCAGATCAGTGCTTCCCTTGCACACCCAAGCTTTTTTAAGAGGCTAACCCTAGGCACCTTGAACATCCTATGATTGTTTAAACCTAGATCAGTTGTCAACAGTAGGTGCCTTTGAACATATATGATGATAGCAGAAACTGTCCTCAGTAGAGTGTGGAATTTAGTCTAGAATCTCATTTAAAAAGCAATAAAATGATTGGTTTGTAATACACCGCAGTAAATCCCTTTACCTTGTGAGGGCTCTTTTGCCCTTCCCTGCTATGACTGCCTCTCACTGGTCCCTCAAAATTCCAGCACACACAGCTGTGATGCTCAAAACAGGCTAGAAATGGGTCAAAATGAGTAAGTCTTCTTCTACAAAATTTCATTCATTCTGTTATTTTTTTCTGTACTAAATTGACTTTAAGTTACTCTATCATTTTTCTCTTGAGAATATTTACTTTAGGGAAAAACACATAATCAAAATAAATTGTGAGAAAATTGACCAGTTAAGTCAGCATCTTTGAAGGTAAGGTCTGGAGGCTGACATTTTAATTTCATCTTTGATACATACGCAAGGCTGAGAAGAACTAAGAGGAACACAACTTTACTACTAGAAAACATGTTGGTTCTTGAAAGGACATTGTCCCACACTGCCTTACTTTTAGATGGGGAAACTAAGATATATGACAGCACACATTAATGGGAACACTTTACTGAGGGACGCTGTTTCTACCATTGCATCCCTTTGCTCACTGTTCAGCTTACCTTTCCCAAGTTCTCATGATAGATGTTGAAGGATTAAACATGCCCATAATAAGCTTACCCAGTGACCATGTGGCACTTAAGTTAATGGTGACAAATAACTTTGAGACTGAAGCTGAATGAGGAAACTCTGAACCACCAAGATGTTTCTCAGTTTCTCCTGAAACCACCAGTCAGTGAGGAAACATGTTCTTGCTTTGACCTAAAAGATACTGACTCATTAGACAAAGTGGAATCCATCCCTTTGGTTTTACTTCTTCTGTCTGATAATAATAGTGTCTCTATTTATTTTCTACATAGGAGATTATGTGGAAATTAAAACAGCTTAGAAAAAAGTGAGGTTCTTTTATTCTCACTAATGTCAAAGGAGGGCATTACATATGAACATTGATAAGCTAATAAGTTAAAATTGCAAGTTTCCAAAGAGTTGTCTCTAGACAGCATGTTCTTAGGTGATTCATAATCAAATAAAGGAAGGAAAATTTATTTAGGGACATGTGGTAGGCAAAGCAATGCCTCATCTAGCTCCCAAAGGCCCATATCCACATCACCAAAAGCTATGTTAATTTGTACAGAAAAGAAGAATAACGTAGCTCATGGCATTCAGCAAAGACTACTTAACCCAAAACAAAGCAGGTATTACCCTGGATGAGGAAGTGGGCACTTAGCAATGCCAATTTTTCTTGAATGTGAAAGAATGAGATAGAAAAATGAGTCATGTGACTGTGGAGTAACGGTCAGGAGCATGTGGCTTTCTTATTCAAAGATGGAAGAATGTGAAGGAACTCCTATTAACCAAGAAGAAGATGAAGGAGGAGGAGGAGGAGGAGG
>NC_034592.1:8908866-8909948 GCF_900095145.1 Mus pahari | reverse complement strand
AAGGAAGGAAGGAAGGAAGGAAGAAAGAAAGAAAGAAAGAAAGAAAGAAAGAAAGAAAGAAAGAAAGAAAGAAAGAAAGAAAGAAAGAAAGAAAAGAAAGGAAGGAAGAAAAGAAAGGAAGGAAGGAAGAAAAGAAAGGAAGGAAGAAAGGAAACATTCTCACCTGCAACTCCTCGGAAGGGAAATAGTTCTACAGATGCCTCTAGATCACCAGATCAGCTCCAAGGAAGGGAAACAGTTTTGCAGACAGCTCTAGATTGCCAGATCTAGACAGTCTATCTAATAGAGAGATGCATCTGTCTTGCCTTAAGTCACCAAAATATGGGTAAATGGTCAAGAAAGAGAACACTGATGCGGACTGCTCCTACTGCCTGACATTTGGATTCAACACTTGTCATGCGGGCAAATGGGAGGCTGAGGCGAAAGAAATACAGAGTATGAAGCCACTTTGCTACATAGGGAAATCCCATCTTTAAGAGAAAAAAAAAAAACCTACATGAAAATAAAAAGTACAAATCCTTTACTATGTATTGGTGTAAAAGTCAAATGATGCCAAACAAAGAGGAACACTCATACGAAGTTATTTTTTTTTTCTTGGAATGTTTTGTATTTTTGTAAATAATTTTTTCTTTTTTCATTAGATATTTTCTTTATTTATATTTCAAATGTTATTCCATTTCCTAGTTACTCCTCCAAAAATCCACTATTCCCTCTGCCCTCCCGCTGCTCTCTAACCCACCCACTGCCATTCCTGGTCCTGGAATTCCTCTATACTGGGGTATAGAACCTTCAGAGGACCAAGGGCCTCTCCTCCCACTGATGACCAACTAGGCAATCTCTGCTACACATACAGCTAGAGCCACAAGTTCCACCATGTGTTTTTATTTTTTTTGTTTGTTTGGGTTGTTGTTTTTTTTTTTTTGTTTTTGTTTTTTTTTTTTTTTTTTTTTTTTTTTTTTATTGGTGGTTTAGTTCCAAGGTTCTCTTGGGATACTGGTTAGTTCATATTACTGCTCCTCCTATGGGGCTTCAGACACCTTCAGCTCCTTGGATACTTTCTCTAGTTCATTCATGGGGACCTT
>NC_034592.1:8906516-8908476 GCF_900095145.1 Mus pahari | reverse complement strand
CTTCCGAGAGAACTATGTCCAATTTTCTGAGGAACTGCCAGACTGATTTCCAGAGTGGTTGTACCAACTTGCACTCCACCAACAATGGAGAAGTGTTTCTCTTTCTCCACATGTTTGCCAGCATCTGCTGTCACGTGAGTTTTTGATCTTANCCATTCTGACTGGAGTGAGGTGGAATCTCAATGTTGTTTTGATTTGCATTTCCCTGATGATTAAGGATGTAGAACAGTTTTTTAGGTGTTTCTCAGCCATTCAGTATTCTTTGGTTGAGAATTCTTTGTTTAGCTCTGTACCTCATTTTTTAATACGGTGTTTTGGTTTTCGGGAGTAAACTTCTTGAGTTCTTAATATATACTGGATATTAGCCCCCTATTGGATTTAGGATTGGTACAGATCTTTTCCCGATCTGTTGGTTGTCTTTTGGTCTTATTCACAGTGTTCTTTGCCTTACAGAAGCTTTTCAATTTTATGAGGTCCCATTTTTCAATTCTTGATCTTACAACACAAGCCATTGCTATTCTGTTTAGGAGTCTTTCCCCCATTCCTATATAGTTGAGGCTTTTCTCCACTTTCTCCTCTATAAGTTTCAGTGTCTCTGGTTTTATGTGGAGCTCTTGGAGCCACTTAGACTTCAGCTTTGTACAAGGAGAAAAAAATGGATTACTTCACATTCTTTTCCATGCTAACTGCCAGTTGAGCCAGCACCATTTGTTGAAGATGCTGTCTTCTTTCCACTGGATGGTTTTAGCTCCTTTGTCAAAGATTAAGTGACCATAGGTGTGTGGGTTCACTTCTGGGTCTTCAATTCTGTTCCCTTGATCTATCTATCTGTTACTGTACCAGTACCAGGAAGCCTTTATCACAATTGCTCTGTAGTACAGCTTGAGGTCAGGGAAGATGATTCCATCAGAGGTTCTTTTATTGTTGAGAAGAGTTTTTGCTGTCCTAGAATTTTTGTTATTCCAGATGAATTTGTAAATTGCCTTTTCTAACTCATTGAAGAATTAAGTTGGAATATTGATTGGGATTGCATTGAATCTGTAGATTGCTTTTGGCAAGATAACCATTTTGACTATATTAATCTTGCCAATCCATGAGCATAGGAGATCTTTCCATCTTCTGAGACCTTCTTCAATTTCTCTCTTCAGAGACTTGAAGTTCTTATCCTACAGATATTTTACTTCCTTAGTTAGAGTCACACCATATATTATTTGTGGCTATTTTAATTTGTGTTGTTTCCCTAACTTCTTTCTCAGACTGTTTATCCTTTGTGTAGAGAAAGGCCACTGATTTGTTTGAGTTAATTTTATATCCAGCTACTTCACTGAAGCTGTTTATCAGGTTTAGGAGTTCTCTGGTGGAATTTTTAGGGTCACTTATATATACTATCATATCATCAGCAAATAGTGATATTTTGACTACTTCCTTTCCAATTTGTATCCCTTTGATCTCCTTTTGTTGTCTAATAGCTCAGGCTAAGACTACAAGTACTATATTGAATAGGTAGGGAGAGAGTGGGCAACCTTGTCTAGTCCCTGATTTTAGTGGGATTGCTTCCAGTTTCTCATCATTTAGTTTGATGTTGGCTACTGGTTTTCTGTATATTACTTTTATTATGTTTAGGTATAGGTCTTGACTTCCTGATCTTATGAGACTTTTATCATGAAGGGGTGTTGGACTTTGTCAAATGTGTTCTCAGCATGTAATGAGATGATCATGTGGTTTTACTTTTTGTTTGTTTATAGAGTGGATTACATTGATGGATNTCCATATATTGAACTATCCTTGCATCCCTGGGATGAAGCTTATTTGATCATGATGAATGATCATTTTGATGTGTTCTTGGATTCAGTTTGCGAGAATTTTATTGAGTATTTTTGCATCAATATTCATAAGAAAAATTGGTCTGAAGTTCTCTTTCTTTGTTAGGTCTTTATGTGGTTTAGGTACCAGAGTAATT
>NC_034592.1:8863761-8905556 GCF_900095145.1 Mus pahari | reverse complement strand
ATGTTGTTATTGAAAATCAGCCTTAGTCTATGTAATCTGATAGGATGTATGGGGTTATTTCAGTCTTTTTGTATCTGTTTAGGCCTGTTTTGTGACCACTTATATGGTCAGTTTTGGAGAAGCTCCCAGGAAGTGCTGAGAAGAAGGTATATCCTTTTGTTTTAAGATAAAATATTTTATAGATATCTGTTAAATCCATTTGTTTTATAACTTCTGTTAGTTTCACTGTGTCTCTGTTCAATTTCTGTTTCCAGGATCTGTCCATTGATGAGAGTGGGATGTTGAAATCTCCCAGTATTATTGTGTGAAGTATAATGTGTGCTTTGAGTTTTAGCAAAGTTACTTTAATGGATATGAATGCCCTTGCATTTTGAGCATAGATGTTCAGAATTGAGAGTTCATCTTGGAAGATTTTACCTTTAATGAGTAAGAAGTGTCACTCCTTATCTTTTTTGAGAACTTTAGATTGAAAGTTGATTTTATTTGATATTAGAATGGCCACTCCAGATTGTTTCTTGGGACCATTTGCTTGGAAAACTGTTTTCCAGGCTTTTACTCTAAGGTAGTGTCTGTCTTTGTCCCTGAAGTGGGTTTCTTGTAAGCAGCAAAAAGTTGGGTCTTCTTTATATAGCCAGTCTGTTAGTCTATGTCTTTTTATTGGGGAATTGAGTCCATTGATACTAAGAGATATTAAGGTAAAGTCCTTGTTGCTTTCTGTTATTTTTGTTGTTAGAGATGGAATTCTGTCCATGTGGCTATCTTCTTTAGGTTTGTTGAAAGATTACTTTCTTGCTTTTTCTTGAGCTTAGTTTTCCTCTTTTTGTTGCAGTTGTCCCTTTATTATCTTTTGAAGGGCTGGATTTGTGGAAAGATATTGTGTAAATTTGGTTTTGTTATGGAATATCTTGGTTTCTCCATCTATGGTACTTGAGAGTTTTGCTGGGTATAGTAGCCTGAGCTGGCATTTGTGCTATCTTAGGGTCTCTATGACAACTGCCTAGGATCTTCTGGATTTCACAGTCTCTGTGGAGAAGTCAGGTGTAATTCTGATAGGTCTGGCTTTATATGTTACTTGACCATTTTCCCTTACTGCTTTTAATACTCTGTCTTTGTTTTTGTGCATTTGGTGTTTTGATTATTATGCAATGGGAGGAATTTCTTTTCTGGTCCAAAATTATTTAGAGTTCTGTAGGTTTCTTGTACTTTCATGGGTACTTCTTTCTTTAGGTTGGAGATGTTTTCTTCTATAATTTTGTTGAAGATATTTACTGGCCCTTTAAGTTGGAAATCTTCCTTCTTTTTATACCTACTATCCTTAGGTTTGGTCTTCTCATTGTGTCCTGGATTTCCTGGATGTTTTGGGTTAGGATCTTTTTGCACTTCGAATTATCTTTGATTGTTGTGTCAATGTTTTCCATGGTATCTTCTGCACCTGAGATTCTCTCTTCTGTTTCTTGTATTCTGTTGGTTATGCTGCTTCTATGGCTCCTGATTTCTTTCCTAGTTTTTCTATTTCCAGAGAGGTCTCCCTTTGTGATTTCTACTTCCATTTTTGTTCATTTCTTTTACTTGTTTGGATGTGTTCTCCTGTATTTGTTTAAGGGAGTTATTTATTTCCTTCTTATAGTCCTCCATCATTATCATGGGAAGTGACTTTAGATCCATATCTTGCTTTTCTGGTGTGATGGTATATCCTGGACTTGTTATGGTGAGAGAGTTTGGTTCTGATGATGCCAAGTGTACTGGCTGGTTTTGTGTGTCAACTTGATACAGGCTGGAGTTATCACAGAAAAAGGAGCTTCAGTTGGGAAAGTGCATCCATGAGATCCAAATGTAAGGCATTTTCTCAATTAGTGATCAAGGGGGAAAGACCCCTTATGAGTAGTGCATCTCTGGGCTGGTAGTCTTGGTTCTATAAGAGAGCAGCTGAGCAAGCCAAGGAAAGCAAGCCAGTAACATCCCTCCGTGGCCTTTGCATCAGCTCCTACCTCCTGACCTGCTTGAGTTCTAGTCCTGCATCCTTTGGTGATCAACAGCAATGTGAAAAGTATAAACTGAATAAACCCTTTCCTCCCCAACTGCTTCTTAGTCATGACGTTTTGTCCAGGAATAGAAACCCTGACGAAGACACCAAGTAACCTTGGCTTCTGTTGCTTCTGTTCTTATGCTTGCCTCCTGCTATCTGATTATATCAAGTGCTCCCTGCCCTCAATATATCTGACTGGAGTTTGTCCTTCCTGTAATCCCAGTTGAATCAGAACTCCTCAGAGTCCAGCTTTCTCTGTGATCATGTGAATCTGAGATCCTGTGAACCTGAGATTCTTGGTGTGTCAGAGTTCTTGGCAGTCAAGCTTCCTCTGAGACCCTGAGATCCTGGTGTGACCAAGCTCCTGCTATCCTAGGATCCTGGAATCCTAAGATCCTGAGCGTGTTACAGCACCTGGAAGTGTGTCTACTCTGGGGACTGTGGGGCTGTGTGGTGTGTTTGAAACCAGGGTAGACCAGTGCTGACCAGAAAGAACCCAAGCAGCTGTTCGAGCAGATTTCCTGTGTCCCTGCTCCTGTTGGCACAGGCCCCTCATGATTGTTTTGGAACAGATGCTGCATTCCACTCACCAGCCTGGGGCATGGAGAGTCCTCTGGGCTTCCATGGGACTGACCTCCAAGTTCATGCCCAAGGCAGCCTAGAGCTGGAGCCAGATACCTACAATCTTCTGCTCAGTGCAACAATAGTAACAGTAGCCAAGATATGGAAATGTGTGTCCACTGGTGAATGAATAGTAAAGAAAATGAAACGTTTACACACTGTGGATTAGTATTCGGCTTTTACGTTTTTCTAAGGAGACTCAGCATGTGTATCATCATGAATAAATTTAAAAGGCACTACTTTAAATGAGAGAAACTAGACAAAGAAAACATTGCTTTACTTACATGTAGGATCTTAAAAATAAAATTCAAAAGCTTAGACTATAGAATAGAAGGTCTTAGTAGGACAAAAAGACCTGATGTAAAGTGATTACATAAATTAATTAATTAATGGAGAAAAAAGGAAAACTGAAGCACAATTTTAGATTTAAAATTTGTCATGTAACATTGTAATGATTCTCATTTAATAAGGAAAACTTTCTAAAAAATGTATTTGGACAGTACAATTGTAATTTATACGGTTTATAAACCATATATTATTATATGCATTTTATATTATATATTATATATTATTATACTGTTTATAAACTAGTGAAAAATTTTAAATATCTCTGAATATATCCATTTAAATTTGCCCTGAAAAAAAAATCTGCTTTGTTCAGACCTTATGTAATCTTATGTAAGACCAAAAGCTTGTGACATTAAATAATAATAATAATAATAATAATGGAACAAAACCAAAAATCAACAAGTATTTAATAATAAACAAGCTAGGGAAAACAATCACAGCTAAATTCAAGCAAAAAGTAGAATTTCTAGGAAGATTTCCAAGTACAAGCTACCCACAAACATGTTAGGACATGATCTAATCTGTTATTAACTCACATCTGGCCGGGCGGTGGTGGCACACACCTTTAATCCCAGCACTTTGGAGGCAGAGGCAGGCGGATTTCTGAGTTCTAGGCCAGCCTGGTCTACAAAGTGAGTTCCAGGACAGCCAGGGCTACACAGAGAAACCCTGTCTCAAAAAAAAAAAAAAACAAAAACTTACATCTGTCAGGTGTCCCTGAGTTCAATGTTAAGGCCTACATAAAATGTTCAGGCCTAGGTAACTAGTGCCTGCCTAGCCTAACGTTTTGTGCTATTACTCATGTCATAAGGAAACTTTCTCTTGTGCTGATACTAGAAAACTTTATCATGCCCAAGTTGATTGAATATTCTGTTCCATTCTGTGCTTTGGTGTTCTTAGAAGAAAATCACAATAAAAGTCAGCTAGAACTGCATTATCTAGTTATCCACAATGAGCTCGGACACAAACCAACCGCCCAGCAGCACTTCCTGCACCTGTGTATGAGCTTTTATGATTTCTTGCCTTTATAAGCTGTCCCTGGGGCCCCAACATAAGAAAGACCCCTGTGTCAATGCAAGATGCCATTTGGAATAAAACTTTATTTTAAGTAGGAGATCGCATAAAGTTTAAGTTTCCAAGACCTCCCATGGAATTGGCATTCTACTTGGCAGAAAAAGGCATGTAAATGGGTAACTGAATTCCTGACTGACTAGTTAAGACATTAATGTTAAGCAAGGCAAGTCCCAAGACACAGTTAAATACCCAAAACAATGTGAGCAGGATAAATATAAAACAAAGATATGTTCCTGAGGAAGTTCCCAATCCCTAAATCCTGACTGGTGGGAAAACTTGCTACAAATGTTTGTAGATTTCAGGTTTGAAAACCCTATAAGATCTGGACTTAATGTAACAGTCCACTCCCAGGTCTGATCTGTTGCCTGATTGATCTATCCTGGGGTGAATGCTCAATAAACTATCCCTGTCAGACTAAGATAGGTGTTCATGTGTCTTTTGAGGTGACTCCTGAACCCCAATATTTAACAGTCATATTGTAGAAGGACCCTCATCACATGCCCTAAAGATGGAAAGAATGTGAAGCTCAGACCAATCAGCATCTCTTTTGGCTCCTAAGCCAATCATTGGCTGTCATGTGCTCTCAGCTGGAATCCGTGTAGGCTATCACAGTGTGAGTCAGTACAAACTGTATAAAACGTGGGGAGATTTCAACTTCTGCACTGATATTCTAGTTTACCCCAGGGGCCTCAAAATAGCTCACCCGGAAATCTAGATTTCTTTCATGAGATTAGAGCATTTAAACCACTACAACATACACCTGTGTTGCCTGATGATTAATTTCAGTCAAAAAGCTATATCCTTTGCCTGAGCCTTATGAAGCTAGGTAAATAGAGGAACTGAACATTTAAAGATCAGAGTAAGACTGGGGAGATGGCTCAGTGTGAAAATCACTCACTGTTCGAGCTTGAGGCCCTAAGCTTTGATCCCTGGAATCCATGTAAAGCCAGGTACAACTATCTGTAATCGCTGTAATCCTGTGTTATGATGAGTGGGGGAGATAGGAAAACCCCAAGATGGACAGAGGCCAGCCAGTGTGGCATAGGTAGTGACAAATCCTAACAAAAGCAGACAGGTAAAGCTTGTTGAGAGCAATGCTTCAGAAATGTCTGTTTATCTGTCCTTGTCTACTTTGCTTTTCAAGCAATTCTTTGGAAGCTAAGATACCTGCACATTCACTTCACTGTTTTACTTACCTGTTGGTTCTTTCATAAAACACCCTTACGACTAGTAACAAGCATTATTATACTCTAGATTTGTTCACCTAGGTAGAACTACTCACTTTAAATTCAAGGCATAGAAGCTCATAAAGAGCAAGAAAACTGCTCCAGTCCACAAAGATAGCAATGCCCAATGTAGAGCAGAATCTCTTTCAAATGTTGGATGAATCTGTATGGAATGAAATTCTTCATGTGACAACAAATGACTAAGTAAGGGACAGCTAATTAAAACACAGGACGCTGTCACAGGTGCCGGCGGAGCACCAGAATTTGATCCCCAAAATCCTCATGAAACAGTTCCCCATCACCTGTAACTAGTTCCAGGGAGATCTGATGTTTCTGACCTTCTTGGGCCCTTGTTCACATGAACATACCCACACATAGGCATACACACTGTAATGGCGGTTCTTGGTTGTCAACTAGACTACAGCTGGAGGTAACTTAAATCCAAGTGACTGGACATACCTGTGAGGGATTTTTTTTTTTCTCTTAATCCAAATCTTTTGAGGTGGGAAAAAAATCTTCCTTTGATATGGACCACACCTTCTGCTGGAAGCCCATACAAAGGACACGGAAGAAGGAAGCTCTCTTTTTTTGTACCTACATGCTCTCACTCTAGCAAGTGCATTCCTTCACTGGCATTAGAGCCCATTTCTTCAGGATTCTGGCTTATACTGAAGACCAGCTGAGACGACCAGCCTCACAGAATGAACAGCTACTGAATTTTTGGACCTTCCAGTCATGGGCAGCCATTGTTGGGATAGCTGGGCCACAGCCTGGAAGCCATTCTAATAAATGCCCTTTGTGTATTACATATAGAATTATATATAATATGTGTATAATGTAAAATATATTATATATGTATAATATATTGTATATATACAGAGAGAGAGGAAGGGAGAAAGATACATTCCTTAAGTTCTGTTTCTCTGAAGAACACTGATTAATATATACAGAGGCATAATTAATATAAATCTTAAAAATGAAATGTGAAACTACATATGAAATGCTTGAAGAATCTAACACAGTTGCTTATTCCCTCCACACTGAAAAATAGTTATGTGGGGGTGGTGGACCCAGCCTGAGTTGAATCCCAGACCTACAACGTCCTAATACATTAACACACATTTTAGTATCCTCATCAGTTAAAGAAGATAGTAATGATACATTTCTTCTAACCTATTCTGACAAATATGAAGTACTACTTCATGAGATTGTTTAGAATTCTCAGTACCTGGCATGTTTTAAGCACATAATAGCTGTCAGTCTGAACCTTCCTTACTTGTTACTTTCAATATACAGGTATTTATCTCACCATTAGGAACATTGCAACAGAGAAAAAAAATATCCTTATGAAAAATTCACTTTAACTTTGAAAAGAAAATAGTATAAAAGATGATAATAGGTGATGGATAGGTAAGATAGAGATAGAAGGATGGATGGATGGATAGATAGATAGATAGATAGATAGATAGATAGATAGATAGATAGATAGATAGATAGATAGATAGGCAGACAGACAGCTACACAGACAACTAAACACAGTAACTTGCATGTCACAGTGGAGACTTAAGCAAGACTCCTTACTGTGGAGGCTATTTGTAGCAAACACCGTTTGCTAGTGCTCGAAACAGACGTCTCGTCATTAGTTTGTATCAGCCTCTATCGGTTTCAAAGCTGAACTTGGTTCTGGAGAGTCTCTCAACTGGACAGAAATTGACTCGCCCAGAGCCCATCCCCATCATTACCATCCTGAGCCAAGTCAGTGACTGACTAGCATGGTGCACAAACATCCTGGAGATCAAGAGCATGAGGGCTTTTCCTGTAAGTAAGGACCCTGCTGAGTGTTTCTCTCTAACTCTGAAATATTTCACTTCCCCTCTTCTGGAAGCATTCCTTCAAAAATGTCTAAGAATAGATATGAGAGTCTCTGTTTCCTGACACAAATCACTTTTGTTAAAGCAAGTCTCTTTGTAAAGTGATATTTAAGCAGAGTTCTAAAGATAAGAGCTTTATAAAGGTATGGGGAAATAGTGTAGTAGGAAGGGAAATGCCTCTGTGTGTAGAGAGCTTGATACATTCAAGAGGCAAAATTTCCAACTGGGTTTATTTATATTTTATTTGAACAGTAAAGGAACAAAAACAAAAAACAAAAACATTCTTTGCTTTGTCTGTTCTGGACAAAAAGAGAAAAGAGAGCATCTGATTTCTTTTTTGTGGTTTGTTTGTTTGTTTGTTTTGTTCTATTTTTAATCCTCTTTATTAGGAAATTTTATTCATACAATTTATTCTGATCATACTTTCCTCTCCATAGACTCCTTCCAGATCCTTCCCACATCCTCATCCACCCATCCAACTTTGTGTTTTCTCTTTTACTTTTTTTCCAATTTTTATTGGATATTTTATTCATTTTCATTTAAAATGTTATCCCCTTTCCTGGTTTCTCCTCCTGAAATACCCTAACTTATCCTCCTGCCCCAGGCTTCTATGAGGGTGCTCACCCAGCCACCCACCCACTCCTGCCTCTGCTCCCTGCCATTCCCTAAACTGGGACATGGATCCCTCACAGGACCAAGGGCCTCTCCTCCCATTGATGTCCAACAAGGCCTTCTTCTGTTACAAATGTGGCTTGAGCCATGGGATCCTCCATGTGTATTCTTTGGTTGGTGGTTAGTTCCTTGAAGCCTGGGGGAGCCGGGGGGGGGGTGGAGGGTTCTGGTTGGTTGATATTGCTGTTCTTCTTATGGGCTACAAACCACTTTAGCTCCATCAGTTCTTTCTCTAAATACCCCATGCTCAATCCAATAGGTTGGCTGCAAGCATCTGCCTTTGTATTTGCCAAGTTTTCAAACAGTCTCTCAGGAGACAGCGATATCAGGCTCCTGATGGCAAGCACTTCATGGCATCTGCAATAGTGTCTGGGTTTGGTGTCTGTATACAGGATGGATCCCCAGGCAGGCAGTCTCTAGACCGCATTTCCTTCAATCTCTGTTCCACACTTTGTTTCCATATTTGTTCCCGTGAGTGTTTTGTTCCCCCTTCTAAGAAGGAATGAAGAGTCCATACTTTGGTCTTCCTTCTTCTTGAGCTACACATGTTCCATGAATTATATCTTGGGTATTCTGATCTTTGAGGCTCATATCCACTTATCAATGAGTACATACCATGTATTTTCTTTTGTGACTAAGTTATCTCACTCAGGATGATATTCTCTAGTTCCATCTATTTGCCTAAAAATTTCATGAATTCATTGTTTTTAATAGCTCAATAGTACTCCATTGTGTAAATGTACCACATTTTCTATATGCATTCCTCTGTTAAAGGACATCTGGATTCTTTCCAGCTTCTGGCTATTATAAATAAGGCAGCTATGAACATAGTGGAGCATGTGTCCTTGTTATATATTAAAGCATCATTTGCATATATGCCAAGGAGTGGTATATCTGGGTCCTCAAGTAGTACTATGTCCAATTTTTGGAGAAACCACCAGACTGATTTCCAGAGTGGTTGTTCCAGAGTATTCCAGCTTACAATCCCACAGCAATAGAGGAGTGTTCCTCTTTCTCCACACCCTTGCTAGCATCTGCTGTCACCCGAGTTTTTGATCTTAGCCATTCTGACTGGTGTGAGATGGAATCTCAGTGTTGTTTTGATTTGCATTTCCCTGGTGATTAAGGATGTTGAACATTTCTTTAGGTGTTTCTCTACCATTTGGTATCTCTCAGGTGAGAATTCTGTTTAGCTCTGTTCTGTTCTGTTAGCACTTTTTAAAATAGGATTATTTGGTTGTCTGGAGTCTAACTTCTTGAGTTCTTTGTACATATTGGATGTTAAGCCTCTATCAGATATAGGGTTGGTAAAGATCTTTTCCCAATCTGTTGGTTGCCATTTTGTCCTATTGACAGTGTCAATTGCCTTACAGAAGCTTTGCAATTTTATGAGGTCCCATTTGTCAATTCTTGACCTTAGAGCATAAGCCATTGTATTCTGTTAAGGAAATTTTCCCCTGTGCCCATGTGCTCGAGGATCTTCCCCACTATCTTTTCTATTAGTTTCAGTGTATCTGGTTTTATGTGGAAGTTCGATACACTTGGACTTGAGCTTTGTACAATGAGATAAGAATGGATCTATTTGCATTCTTCTACATGCTNACCTCCAGTTGAACCAGCACCATTTATTGAAAATGCTGTCTTTTTTTCATTGAATGGTTTTAGCTTCTTTGTTAAAGATCACCATAGTTGTGTGGGTCCATTTCTGGTTCTTCAGTTCTGCTCCATTGATCTATCTGCCTGTCTCTGTACCAATACCATGCAGTTTTTATCATTATTGCTCTGTTATACAGCTTAAGGTCAGGGATGGTAGTTCTCCCAGAAGTTCTTTTATTGTTGAGAATAGTTTTCTCTATCCTGGGTGTTTTATTATTAAAAATGAATTTGAGTATTGCTCTATGAAGAATTGAGTTGGAGTTTTCATGGGGATTGCATTGAATCTGTAGATTGCTTTTGGCAAGATGCAATTTTGCTGTATTAATCCTGCCAGTCTATGAGGATGGGAGATCTTTCCATCTTCTAAGATCTTCTTCGATTTCTTTCTTCAGAGACTTGGAAGTTCTTGCCATACAGATCTTTCACTTGTTTGGTTGGAATCACACCAAGTTATTTTATATTGTTTGTGACTATAGTGAAGAGAGTCATTTCCCTAATTTCTTTCTCATCCCATTTATCCTTTGAGAATAGGGAGGCTACTGATTTGTTTGAGTTAATTTTATATCCAGCAATTTTGCTGAAGTTGTTTATCAGCTATAGGNATTCTCTGGTGGAATTTTTGGGGTCACTTAAGTGTACTATCATATCTTATGCAAATAGTGATAGCTTGACTTCTTCCTTTCAAATTTGTAACCCTTTGACCTACTTTTGTTGTCTAATTGCCCTGGCTAGGACTTTGTATATTATATTGAATAGGTAGGAAGAGAGTAGGCAGCTTTGTCTAGTTCCTGATTTTAGTGGAGTTACTTCAAGTTTCTCTCCATTTAGTTTGATGTTGGCTACTGCTTTGCTGTATATTGTTTTTATTCTGTTTAGTTATGGACCTTGAATTCCTGATCTTTACAAGACTTTTATCATGAATGGGTATTGGATTTTGACAAATGCTTTCACAGCATGTAATGAGATGATCACGTGGTTTTTGGTTTTGAGTTTGTTTATAGAATGGATTACGTTGATGGATTTCCATATATTGAACTATCCTTGCATCCCTGGGATAAAGCCTCCTTGATCATGACGGATGATAGTTTTGATGTTTTCTTGGATTCAGTTTGTGAGAATTTTATTGAGTATTTCTGCATTGATGTTCATAAGGGAAATTGGTCTGAAGTTCTCTTTCTCTGTTGGGTCTTTGTGTGCTTTAGGTATAATCATAACTGTGACTTCATAGAAAGAATTAGGTAGTGTTCCTTCGGTTTCTATTTTAAGGAATATTTTGATGAGTATTGGTATTAGGTCTTCTTTGAAGCTCTGATAGAATGCTGCACTATACCCATCTGGTCCTGGGCTTTTTTTGGTTGGGAGAACCTTAATGTCAGCTTCTACTTCTTAAGAGGTTATGGAACATTTTGGATGGCTTATCTGATCCTGATTTAACTTTGGTATCTGGTATCTGTCTAGATTATTGACCATTTCATCCAGATTTTCCAGTTTTTTGTAGCAGCACCTGATGGTTTTTCTGGATTTCTTCAGTTTCCATTGTTATGCTTCCCTTTTCATTTCTGATTTTGTTAATTTGGACACTGTTTCTGTGCCCTCTGGTTAGTCTTGCTAAGGGTTTATCTATCATGTTGATTATCCTAAAGAACCAGCTCCTGGTTTTGTTGATTCTTTGTATACTTCTTTTTTATTTGTACTTGGTTGATTTCAGCCCTGAGTTTGATTATTTCCTGCTTTCTACCCCTCTTGGGTATATTTGCTTCTTTTTGTTCTTACAGATGTGCTATTAAGCTGCTAATGAATACTCTCTCCAGTATCTTTTTGGAGGCACTCAGAGCTATGAGTTTTCCTCTTACCACTGCTTTCATTGTGTCCCATAAGTTTGGGTATGTTGTGCATTTGTTTTCATTGAGTTCTAAAATTCCTTATTTTCTTTGTTTCTTCCTTGACCAAGCTATCATTGAGTAGAGCATTGTTCATCATCCATGTGTATGTGGGCTTTCTGTTGTTTTTGTTGCTATTGAAGACCAGCCTTAGTCTGTGGTGATCTGATAGGATGCATGGGATTATATCAATCTTCTTGTATCTGTTGAGGCCTGTTTGGTGAACAGTTATATGGTCAGTTTTGAAGAAAGTACCATAAGGTGCTGAGAAGAAGGTATATGTTACATGTTTTTGTTGTTGTTTTAGGATGAAATGTGTGTGTGTGTGTGTGTGTGTGTGTGTGTGTGTGTGTGTGTGTGTTAAATCCATTCAGTTCGTAACTTCTGTTGGTTTCATTGTGTCTCTGTTTAGTTTCTGTTTCCATGATCTCTCCATTGATAAGAGTGGGGTAGTGAAGTCTCTCACTATTATTGTGTGAGGTGTAATATGTGCTTTGAGCTTTAGTAAAGTTTCTTTTATTAATGTGGCTGCCCTTGCATTTGGAGCATATTCATCTTTGCTCTCTTCCATACCTATTATCCTTAGGTTTGGTCTTCTCATTGTGTCTTTGATTTCCTGGATGTTTGGGGTTAGGAGCTTTTTGCATTTTGCATTTTTTTTTTTTGACTGTTGTGTCAATGTTTTCTATGGAATCTTCTGTACCTGATTTTCTCTCTTCTATCTCTTGAATTCTGTTGGTGATGCTTGTATCTATGACTGCTGACTTCTTTCCTAGTATTTTTATCTCCAGAGTTGTCTCCCTTTGTGATTTCTTTATTGTTTCTATTTCTGTTTTTAGATCCTAGATGGTTTTGTTCAGTTCCTTCACCTGTTTGGTTGAGTTTTCCTGTAATTCTCTCTAGGAGTTTTTGTTTCCTCTTTAAGGGCTTCTACCTGTTTACCTGTTTTCTCCTGTATTTCTTTCAGGGATTTATTTATGTCCTTCTTACAGTCCTCTATTGTCATTGTAAGATGCGATTTTAAATCCAAATCTTGCTTTTCAAGTGTGTTGGGGTATCCAGCATTTGCTGTGGTGGGAGAACTAGATTCTGATGATGCTAAGTAGCCTTGGTTTCTGTTGATTATGTTTTTGCCCTTGCCTTTTGCCATCTTGTTATCTCTGGTGTTAGGTGGTCTTGCTGTCTCTGACTGCAGCTCTTCTCTTCTGTGGGCCTGTGGGCCTGTGATCTTAGGTATTTGAGCACTTCTCAGGAGGTCAGCTCTCTTCTGGCAGGATTTGTGCCTGGGAAGGGGTAAGGGGAGTACTGTGGGGCAGCCTTAGATCCAGAGTGCAGATGGAGATCAGAAGGATCCTGTCCCCAGCTGTTCTGCTATTCCTGTGCCCTGTGCACTCCTGGCAAGTCCCACTTTGGATGGTTATTAGAACAAACGTGATCTCACCTCTGAGCTTAGGAGTGAGAGCACTTCTGGGAGACTAGATCTCTCCTGGCAGAATCTTTGTGCACAGAGGGCTGTGGGACAACCTTAGGTCCAGAGTGCAGATGGAGACTGGGAATGTATTTTTTTCATTAGAAGATGAACAAACAAAAAAGAAGAAACACAAGGAATACACATGCACACACACACTCACACACCATATAAGAAAACAATACTATATAAGCAAAAGAATGGGAAGAAATAATAATGCTTACACAAAGTAATATGAGGCAGGAAGTTACAAAAATATCATTGAGCTTGTTTTGCTATCCATATATAAGAAAATACATACAATATTTGTCTTTTGTGGTCTGGGCTACATCACTCAGGATGATTTTTTTTTCTAGTTCTATCCATTGTCCCCTAAAATTTTCATAATTGTTTACTATTAATATGTTTCATGACAGGATTCTTCCATGTAGCCCTAGCTGACCTGGAATTCACTTTGTAGGCCAGACTGGCCTCAAACTCACAGAGATCTGCCTGCCTCTCCCTCCCAAGTGCTGTGATTAAAGAAGGTGTGAGCCACCATCACCAAGCTAATTTTTAATGTAAGTAGATTCTTCTTTCATAAAAACCATCCCAACTACAGTTTCCCCTCCCTCATACTGAAAAAAAAACCATAACACTTCAACAAATGATGCTGGTTAAACTGGATATCTGCATATAGAAGAATGCAAATAGATCCATACTTATCACCCTGCACAAAACAGAAGTCCAAATGGACCAAACACCTGAATATAAAACCTGATACATTGAACCTGATAGAAAAGAAAGTAGGAAATAGGCTTGAGTGCACTGGCACATGGTATGACTTTCTGAACAGAATACCAATATCACAGACACTAAGATCAATAATTAATAAATGGAACCACTTGAAACTGCAAAGCTTCTCTAAGACAAAGAGCACCATCAATTGCACAAAGCAGCAGCCTACTGAATGAGAGAAGTTTCTTATAAAGGGCGAATATCAAAAATACATAAAGAACTCAAGAAAGTAGACATCAACAAACCATATAATCCAGAGTCATATCTGGAGAACAGATCTAAACAAAGAATTCCAGATAGAGAAATCTCAAATATCTGAGAAAGATATAAAGAAATGCTCAACATCCTTAGCCATCAGTGAAATGTAAATCAGAACTACTTTGAGATTCCATCTTATACCTGTCAGAATGTCTTAGATTATAAAACAAGTGACAGCTCCTGGTGGTAAGGATGTGGATCACAGGGAACACACCTTCATTGCTGGTAGGAGTGCAATACTGTACAGTCACTATGGAAATAAAAATGCTGGTTCCTCCAAAATTTGGGAATAGATCTTCTTTAGACACAGCTATACCACTCTTGGACATTTACTGAAAATTTCATAATTTTAAAATATCTGAATATATTCCACTGTACAACTGTACCACATTTTTATTATTCATTTCATCAGTTGGTGGACAGCTAGGCTATTTCTAGTTTCTTGCTGTCATGAATAGGGCATCAAAGAACATGGATGAGCCAGTATATCTGTACTAGGATGCAGAGTGTATACATCTAAGAGTAGTATAGCTGGGTCTTAATGTTGATGTATTCCCAGCTTCATGACAAACTGACACACTACTTTCCACAGTGGTTGTATAAGTTTGCACTCCTACAAGTAGAAAGTAAGGTCCCCTTTCTCTACAACTTTACCAGCATGATTGTCATTGATTTAACTGATCTTGACCATTCTAATGACTGCAAGATGAAATCTCAGCATAGTTTTGATTTCCATTTCCCTGCTGTCTAAGAATGTTGAACACCTCTGTACCCTCCCCAAGTTTTGAGCAGGCTGGCTCAGACCTGCTCTGCCACTGCCAGCTAGCCCAACCTAGAAAAGGTCTATTGTTCTGCCACATCTGCTGTTTTCTCCAAGACACCACTACCTGCTGAGAGGCTGAACCTGTCTTCCAGAGGCGATCTTGACAAGGCAACAGCCTGGCATGGTGAGGGATGGGCTTTCCCCTTTTAAAGTTCAGACTCAAAAAGTAAACTTTGGGCCCTGATCAGTACTTGTCTTGGTCTCTCGTTCTTCTCTTGTCATCAGATTCAGGGTATCAGGTCTTATAGTGAGATCCTTGACCATTTCGAGTTAAGCTTTGTGCTGGGTGATAAGACAGATCTATTTTTATCTACCCTCTTCATGCAGCTATCTAGTTTGAACAGTAATACCATTTGCTGAAAACTCTGTTGTAGATATAGTTTATATTTTTGGATCCTTTGTCAAAAATCAGGTATATCTAGGTCTGTGGACTTATATTTAGTTCTTCAATTAGATTCTAATGACAAAGGTTTTGAGGCCAGTGCCATGCTACTTTTATAACTATAGCTCTGTTATACAGCTTAAAATCTGAGGTAGTACATCTCAAGCAATTGTTTTATTAAACAGGATTGTTTTAGCTATGCCAGGCTTTTTGTGTTTACATATAAAGATGAAAATTATTTTGATAATGTTAAGGGAGCCATAGAGAGGAAACAGATGAGTAGAGGGGTCATTAGGAGGCTACTACATAAGACACAAGACTCTGGATTTAATGTTGAATGTCAAATAAAAGGTGGATATAAGGTATATTTAGAACTAAGAGGAAACTGTTGTCAGAAACAAAAAGGAGGTAACTCCAGATTTTGGCAAAGGCTAGGGTGGGTGGTAACCAACATGAGGAAGACTAGGTAAAGAAGTGGATTGGAAAGGAAAAGGTTTCACATGAAATAATGACAAGACAGTCAATTTCATTTCTTCTTTTAAAAACTATGATCAGTATTAACTCATGAGTCAAGGTGTATCAACTCTTCCTATGTTTTAAACAGCAAAGAGAATGTCAGTGTCTACATGGCAATCTATTTCTGTGTTCTTATGCAGAAAAACAGGAAGTTTTTAGTGACTGTAGGAACTACTTCTATGTTACAACTGCCATACCAGTTGTAACATAGAACTCATTAATGTATCCTTCAGCAAGGGGAAAGAAGGCATATAAACTATAGGCTTGCTTTCTATATTGCCTTCTTGTCTCTATAAATCTACTTTCTCTACCGAGTAAAAACAGTGATGATCAGCAGCCTTATTCCCCCCAAAATTCTCATTTTCAAAGGCAACACAGTGAGTCAGAAGCATGACCCAGGCAACTGAAAGGAACATGACTTTATAAACCAAGGGTGTCCTGCCGCACAAACTAAGCTGATTAAAAAAGAAATCCCACTCTTTTTATTTTTAAAAACATTTAAAAAATGACATGATTTGAATATTGGTTGAAATTCTGTTGAATAATTTGGCTGTGTTGCTGTCTACTATCACCCATCTAAACATGGTTGCTTAATTACTTTAATCAACATTTCTTCATTTGGTTTAACTAATTGCAATCTCACTCACCTTTTATTAGTCAATTGATTATAAAGTGGCAATAAAACCATATCGGGCACAAAATTGGCAAGATAAAGAAAACTAATTTATAAATTAATCTACATAGTTTTAACCTAGAAGAAGTTATAGAGTGAGGGGGTTTACTTTAAAGTCCCCGTTCCAGAGTCAGGTCATGAGGCAATCAACAGTGGACCATGCTCCACAGACTCTGCAAGGCGCCCACACTTTTTATCTTATTTAAACAAAACAAACAAACAAACAAAAGGATAATTACAACTTCTGTTGCCTACTAGAAAGAGGAATTATGAACTTCTTAAAGATCCAGTAGTGTACAAAGAATATTTCTTTTTATAGTTAATCTACAAAAAAAATGGTTTCAAAAATCTCAAAGGTGTTTTAAAAACCAATGAACTATATCCCTGGTCAAGAAGAGTGGAAGAAATTTTTCAAGTAACAGCAAAATATGCTTTGTTGCACTCTTTATAAGAGATATAATCTCTGATCCATTCCTTGGGAAAAATACATATCCAACTCACTATAGCCAACTTCTCCAACTGAATTGTAATCCTCATGATTTTTAATAATCAATCACCATTATTTACTTTCCTCATGAACCACATAATTCTGGACAAATATTATTTTGTATTTCATGTGATACAGAAATTCTTGGATAAAATAAGCCAGGGTAATAGAAATGTTGAGTTTTATCTAGGGAATAAATTTCTGTGTGTGGATCACATGTGAGTATACATGTGTGTGCAGATAAATGTATACTCAAGTACAAGTACAGAAGCAATGTTTTCTGTAGATACTTGACTCAAATTTGTATTATTTGAGTTAATATATTTAATCTATTCTTTAACTGATTAGCTTCTTTTACTGATTAGCTTTGAATTTTGTACTCATTTCAAAAATAATAGTAACTACTAAGTTCTATTTTCCATTCTCAAACACTTTACTTCCTCTCTCACAATTTCATTATCTGGAAACAGTAACATGATGATTTAGAAAGAAGATTCAGAACAGTTTTACTGAAAATAATAAGTGCCCAGTGCCATGCTTTAAACAATCTGCTGTCATAGGGAAGGTGTATCAAGGGAAAATGTGTTGAGTCAAAGTAACCTTGAATAATCGATCAATTAAAGACAAAAAGCAATCAGCTATTCTAGGAAATGTTTCCAAATTTGTGTTTAGTAAAAGAGTTGTTGATTTCAGTGTTTCTCATATAACATTAAGTTTTACATACAGTATTTTCTCTCATGAGTGTATAAAAAATGGAGGTTATAGGACACAGTCTGAGTAAACTGTTCTTTTTTGACAAAAGTCACAGTTTGTAAGTGAATTTATGAATCCAAAGGAATTTTCAACATGAAAGGAAACCAGAGAGCTGAGAATCTGAGGCAGCTTGCAAGTCTTCCCAAATCCCAATTAAACTGCCTAGAAAGGGGAGGGGCAATAGAAGCTGTAAGGGAAGTGTAGTTCTGCACACTACACTCAGGACAGAGGTTATGCTGGAAACTGCCAGGAAAGGACTTGCAGCCACTCATTCCCCACACACCAGAGTCACACAGAACACAGAGGCTACAGAGACCAATGGCTCCCACTCTACCACCTCCACCCAGCACCTAAGGAGCTTCCTAAAGCCAGAGAAATCTGAGAACTTCAGATTTTAACTCAGCACCACTGTGCCAGAAATTCCACACCTTAGCATTCTTTTTATTTCTTACTGTTATTTATTCCCCATTCTTTCATATATTTCCTGTTGGTTTCTGCATGTCTTCAACAAATAGTGATGAGAAAAGTGTTTTTCTACATGCCAACAAATGAAACTAGGTCTTCATCTATCAAATTTTACAAAAAATAAACTCTAAGTGGATTAGGTACCACAGCATAAGATGAGAAACTCTGAAACTGCTACAATAAAAGTAGAAAGTATACCTCAAACTACAGGCATAGGAACAGTTAGTATCTAGAATATAGAAAGATCTCAAAAACTAAATATCAAGAAATAACCCAACCAAAAATGGGCTACAGAACAGAACAGTTATCAAAAGAAGACATGAAAATAGCTGAAAAACATCTCAAAGTATTCAACATTATTAGCTATCAAAAAATTTTAAATTAAAACTACTTTGAAAATGCCAGTCAGAATTGATATCATCAAGGACTCAAGTGACCAAGTAACAAAAAATATTGGCATAAAAATATTGGTAACACTTCTATACTATTGGTGGTAGTAAATACTAGCTCAACCTCCATATATATCAGTGTGAAGGTTTCAAAAAAATTAAAAATAAAAGTCCATTCAACCCAGCTATATTACTCCTGGGTATATACCTAAAGGAATCTCTATCCAACAGAAGTATTTGCTCATCTGTCTCCACTGGTATTCTACTGATAATAGCAAGAAGAAGGAACTGGCCTAGATGTTCATTAACAAATGAATGGGCCCTTCCAGTCGGTGCCAGCTCTGGGTCACCTTGGGCCTGAACTCAGCAGACTATCCCACGGTCCGCAGAGGACCCTCCACTAGATCTTAGGATCACTGGTGAGTGGACCACAGTATCAGTTCCAGTCCAACCACACTGGGCCTGTGCCAGCAGCAAGGAAGCAGAAAACCCGCCTGACCAGGGGCTAAAGTCGCTTCCAGTCAGTGCCAGCTCAAGGTCACCTTGGGGGCAAATGCAGCAGACTGTCCCACAGTCTCCAGAGGACCCTCCACGTGATGTTAGGATAACTGGTGAGTGGAACACAACATCTGTTCCAAACCAATTGTGACAGGCCTCTGACAGCAGGAGCAAGGACACGGGAGCCCTGCCTGACCAGCAGCTTGGGTTCCTTCTGATCAGTGCTGACCTTAGTTTCAAACACACCAGACAGCCCCACAGTCCCCAGAGGAGACACCACTTCCAGATGCTGTAACATGCCCAGGATCTTAGGATTCCAGGATCCCAGGATAACAGGAGCTTGGTCACACCAGGATCTCAGGGTCTCAGAGGAAGCTTGACTGCCAAGAACTCTGACACACCCAGAATTTCAGGTTAACAGGATCCCGGAATCACAGGATCACAGAGAAAGCTGGACTCTGAGGAGTCCTAAATCAACCATGATTATAAGAAGGATAGGCTCCAATCAGTTATATTGAGGGCAGCAAGTACTTGAGATAATCAGATGGCAGGAGGCAAGCATAAGAACAGAAGCAAAAGAAACCAAGGTTACTTGACATCATCAGAACCAAACTCTCCTACCATAGCAAGTCCTGCATTCACCATCACACCAGAAAAGCAAGATATGGATCTAAAGTCACTTCTTATGATGATGATGATGGAAGACTTTAAGAAGGAAATAACTCTCTTAACAAAATACAGGAAAACACAGGTAAACAGCTAGAAGACCTTAAAAAGGGAAACACAAAAATCCCTTAAAGAGTTAAAGGAAAACACTACCAAAAAGGTGAAAGAATTGAACAAAACCATCCAGGATTTAAAAATGAAAGTATAAACAATAACGAAATCACAAAGGGAGACAACTCTGGAGATAGAAAACCTAGGAAAGAAATCAGGAACCATAGATGCAAGCATCAGCAAAAGAATACAAGAGATGGAAGAGAGAATCTCAGGTACAGAAGATTCCGTAGAAAACATGGACACAACAATCAAAAAAAAAAATGCAAAATGCAAAAGATTCTAACTCAAAATATCCAGGAAATCCAGGACACAAACCTAAGGATAATAGGTATAGATGAGAATGAAGATTTTTCAACTTAAAGGGCCAGTAATATCTTCAACAAAATAATAGAAGAAAAATTCCCTAACCTAAGGAAAGAGATGCCCATGAACATACAAGAAGCCTACAGAACTCCAAATAGACTGGGCCAGTAAAGAAATTCCTCCGGACACATAATAATCAGAACAACAAGTGCACTAAATAAGGATAGAACATTAAAAGCAGTAAGGGGAAAAAGTCAAGTAACATAAAGGCAGACCTATCAGAATTGCACCAGACTTCGCACAGACTATGAAAACCAGAAGATCCAGGACAGGTGTTATACAGACCCTAAGAGAACATAAATGCCAGCCCAAGCTACTATACCCAGCAAAACTTTCAATTACCATAGATGGAGAAATGAAAATATTGATGACGAAACCAAATTCACATAATATCTCTCCACAAATCGAGCCCTTCAAAGGATAATAAANGGAAAACTCCAACACAAGGAGGGAAATGATACCCTAGAAAAAGCAAGAAAGTAATCCTTCAACAAACCTAAAAACAGATAACTACAAGAACAGAATCCCAACTCTAACAACGAAAATAACAGGAAGTAACAATTGCTTTTCCTTAATATTTCTTAATGTCAACGGACTCAATTCCCCAATAAAAAGGCATAGACTAACAGACAGGGTACATAAACATAACCCAACATTTTGCTGCATATAGAAAACCCACCCTTTGGGACAAAGACAGACACTATCTCAGAGTAAAAGGCTAGAAAACAATTTTTCAAGCAAACAGTCCAAAGAAACAAGCTGGAGTAGCCATTCTAATATCGAATAAAATTGACTTCCAACCCAAAGGTATCAAAAAAGACAAGGAGGGGCACTTCATACTTATCAAAGGTAAAATCTGNCAAGATGAACTCTCAATTCTGAATATGTATGCTCCAAATGCAAGAGCAGCCACATTCATTAAAGAAACTTTAGTAAAGCTCAAAGCATATATTGCATCTCACAAAATAGTAGTGGGAGACTTCAACACACCACTCTCACCAATGGACAGATCCTGGAAAGAGAAACTAAACAAAGGCAGAGTGAAACTAACAGAAGTTATGAAACAAATGGATTTAACAGATATATAAAGCACATTTTACCCTAAAACAAAAGAATATACCTTCTTCTCAGCACCTCATGGTACCATATAATCAGTCACAAAACAGGCCTCAACAGATACAAAAATATTGAAATTATCCCATGCATCCTATTAGATCACCACAGACTAAGGCTGATCTTCAATAACAACATAAATAATACAAAGCCAACATACACATGGAAGCTGAACAACACTCTACTCAATGATAACTTGGTCAAGGGAAAAATAAAAAAATTAAAGACTTTTTAAGAGTTTAATGAAAATGAAACCACAAAATACCCAAATTTATGTGATACAATGAAAGCATTCTGAGATGAAAACTCAGAGCTCTGAATGCCTCCAAAAAGAAACTAGAGCGAGCATAAACAGGCAGCTTAACAGCACATGTAAAAGCTCTAGAATAAAAGGAAGCAAATTTACCCAAGAGGAATAGACAGCAGGAAATAATCAAACTCAGGGCTGAAATCAACCAAGTAGAGACAAAAAGAACTATATAGAGAATCAACCAAACCAGGAGCTGTTTTTTTTTTGTTTTTTTGTTTTTTTGTTTTTTTGTTTTTTTGTTTTTTGTGTTTTTTTTTGAGAAAATCAACAAGATAGATAAACCTTTAGCCAGACTAACTAGAGGGCACAGAAACAATATCCTAATTAAGAAAATCAGAAATGAAAAGGGAGACATAACAACAGAACCTGAGGAAATTTAAAACATCATCAGATCCTACTACAAAAGTCTATACTCAACAAAACTGGAAAACTTGGATGAAATAGTCAATTTTCTAGACAAATACCAGATATCAAAGTTAAATCAGGATCAGATTAATGACCTAAACAGTCCTATATCCCCTANAGAAATAGAAGCAGTCATTAATAATCTCCCAACCAAAAAAATCCCAGGACCAGATGGATTTAGTGCAGAGTTCTATCAGACCTTGAAAGAAGACCTAATTCCACTTCTCCTCAAATTACTTCACAAAATGGAAACAGAAGGTACTCTACCAAATTCATTTTATGAAGCCACAATTACTCTGATACCTAAACCACACAAAGACCAATAAAGTAAGAGAACTTCAGACCAATTTCCCTTATGAACATCGATGCAAAAATACGCAATAAAATTCTTGCAAACTGAATCCAAGAACACATCAAAATGATCATCTATCATGATCAANTAGGCTTCATCCCAGGGATGCAAGGATGGTTCAATATATGGAAATCCGTCAATGTAATCCACTCTATAAACAAACTCAAAAACAAAAACCACATAAGAAAACTGGTAAGAATTGCTCAGTTGTTATTGAAAAATCATGAATTACCAAATAACTGCTAGAACCAAATACAATAGTTAATAATTAATTAGAGGGATGGGCCTTTTAGAGGTCTTATGCATGTTGTTGTGGTAATTCATATGTGTAGCCATCCTAGTGCATCCTAGAAATCCCTGTTTCCTTGGAGTCATCCACCAACTCTTCTGTGGGAAGCGGGTGTAGCCGCATGGGCCAAAATGGTGCCCTGCTCATTGCCAAGCCCCGTGATCCCTGCTTGTTTACCAAGAAACTGAACATGTGCACTTGAATGATCATATGCTGTCTGCCTGACACATAGCATCATACAGCATAATATTGAGTCACTGGCCTATCAAAGCGCACCCTGTCTGCATTCGTGGCTTGTGTACAGAGTGTGCTGAATGCTGATTGGATGATGAAGAGTGGTGAGAGACAAGTTCAGTGGATGGATGCAGATAAATTGGGCGATTCCCCAGAACAAAGCAGAAGCTGTGGAAGCTGATTGAACTCTGCCTTGGTGTACATGTCGTCTTTTCCCCACCTCTGCTGGCCAGAGTCCCGGGTTTTGGCATCTGGTGGCCCATGCAGGGAACTCTGAAAACAGCAGCTGAATCAAGAAGCAAGAGCTACGGGTGAGTTCCATGGTAGAGAGTAGTAATCTAGCACTAGGAAGAGGTTCCCAGTATAGGGATAGAGTTAGGTTCCCAGCACAGGGACAAAGTTAGGTTCCTGGTATAGGGATGGAGTTAGGTTCCTGGTATAGGGACAGAGTTAGGTTCCCAGTATAAGTTAGGTTCCCGGCACAGGGACAAAGTTAAGTTAGGTTTCTGGTATAGGGATGAAGTTAGGTTCCCGGCACAGAGACGAAGTTAAGCTCCCGGGGTTATGAGCTAAGGTCTGGCTCCCAGTAGGGACAAAAAAACTAAAGTGAAGAGAGCAGGAGGAGATTGATACAAAGCCATGGGATCCGCCACTTCAAACTTGCAGACAGCAGACTCGGCTGCCCCTTTGCCACCAGGAATGCTAAGTTAGAAAAGGGGGTGGCAGCTTTAGAGAAAGTAAAGGAGGATTAATAGTGCACCCTGGAGTAATCAATTCTGACTATGAGGGAGAGGTGAAAATCATGTTCTCATCCCCAAGAGATGTGTCTGCCATCTCACCTGGAGATAGGATAGCACAGATTTTGTTACTACAGTATCTCTCATTCCTACAAGAGGCAATGAAGGAAGACATTAAGTAGGGGCCACTGAACAAATAGCCATCAAATGGAATAAAAATCTGCCAGTGTGAGCGCAACAGTGGCCCCTACCTAAAGAAAAGTTGTTAAACTCTCAGCTGAAAAACTGGTATCTTATTAGTAAATCAGTGAGTGGATTTGCTCCAAGAGCAGATAGATATTCTGGAGCAATTANTCTTTGTGTCATGTGTAACCCATATGTCAGGAATTTGTGTAACCTCTGTGCAGTATCAGAATTTTTCTCGTGCAGCTAATTTGTCCCACAAAATTGGATCCATGCTATTAAGAAATTGGAGTCGTGATTTCAATAACAAGATGAAAGAATTACGGGCATCCATTGTTGCAGTGAATAACACCTGTATGGAGATTGCCACCGCTCAGCAGTGGTTGGACGGGACCTTCGGCTTCCTCAGGGATTGGGGAGGGATGGCCTTCTGGGGATTTTTGCTGTGTGCTGTATGTGTTAGTATACTGTGGTGGATGATACACATGCACAGACAGCTGCAGGCCGATAAACGGTTGTTGATTCAAGCTATGATGTCTATAGAGTCAGATAATTTGCCCCATGTTTGGCTCAGTATGCTGGATCATTATTTATAACAGGTAAGACTTTCACATGTGCATACCAACCTAAGACAAGCTGGTGAAAGTGAGTTCACCACACCAATGATGGGTAAAGATGTAACATGAATGAGGGCAACTTAAGACAGATGCAATCCTGGAGCCATTTTAATTAAACAAAAAGGGGTAGATGTGGGAAGTGGGTGTGGCCACATGGGCCAAGATGGCTCCCTGGCTCAATGCCAAGCCCCGTGATCCCTGCTTGTTTAACAAAAACCTGAAAATGCACACTTGAATGATCATGCGCTGTCCGCCTGACACATAGTGTCATACCGCATGATATTGAGTCACTGGCCTATCAACGCACACCCTGTCTGTGTGCATGGCTCGTGTACAGGGCGTGCTGAACGCTGATTGGATGATGAAGAGTGGTGAGAGACAAGTTCAGTGGATGGATGCAGATAAATTGGGCGATTCCCCCAGAATAAAGCAGAAGCTGAAGCACAAGCTGAAAAGGAAGCTGTGGAAGCTGCTCGAACCCTGCCTTGGTGTAGATGTCGTCTTTTCCCCACCTCTGCTGGCCAGAGGCTGGGGCACCCAGCACTCTTCAATCTTTCTGCCTCTTCTTCTGAGATGATCTCTGAGCCCTGAGAGGTGTGTGATATAGTTGTCCTATTTAAAGCTGTTCTACAATCTGTTATTCTCTATACCTGGACTAGTTGTAAATTTCTGTACTAATCTCCATCACTATAAACAGAAGTTTGAGGGTTCAGAGATACATTGATCTATGCATAAGTCATTAGAAGTCAGTTTACTACTGTGTCCTTTCAGCGAAATAATAACAGTAGGTTCTCCCCTAAGTCTAGGGACTGTCTATTCATGGCTTCTTGACCTGATAATAGTGCCAGGTATAGATTTCAATCTTGTGGAGTGAGCCTTACATCCAATCATAAAGTGGTTTGTTACTACCCTGATATCAATGCAACTATTACACCAGTGGCATGTCTGGGCAAGCCAGTAGTTACTGTAGCTTGCAGGGTTCACAGATCAGCAAGAATAATGATTATTTTGGCACAATAAAAGCTAGCCAAAGGGGGTGAAGCTTCCAGATGAATACCAGCTTGATTTCTCTATGTTCTGTGACTCAAGCATGTGGTGTTTCCAACAATTGTATATTATCACAAAATTCTGGATGGTAATAAGTATCAGTGTCAATAACACACAATTTGGGGACTTTGGGACTTCACTGACTAACAACTCCAAAAGAACTAACCCATTCCTTCCATTGGATTTTTTTGTTTGTCTATGGCATCTAGTAGGGGAATTGCTACCTAGTATAGGGTAACTCATTTTAAACTCAAGCCAGACAAATCCCAGATTGGACAGGGGACATGGGTATAAAGTCCCACCTCTAGGTGAGTGACAATTGATAGTTTCTGGGGAGAGGGAGTTAGTTTTCTTTAAGATAAGCTCCTGGTAGACTGTCCACACTCCAGAAGAAGGCCATGTGTCCAAGAATATGAGAAGCACAAGTTGGATCCTATAGGTCCTTTAAAAAGGTAGGTGGGGTTGTCCATGATACAGTTTACATTGTGATGATAAAACATATGACCATAAAATACTTGGTGAAGAAAGGATTTGAATGGAAGAAGAGCCCCTGAAAGAAAATTGCTTACTGGTTTACTCTTTATAGTCTGCTTAACCTACTGTCCTATAGTATCTAAGACTACCAGTTCAAGAGTGGCATTAGACATAATAAGCTGGGCCCTTCCATATCAATAATTAACAAAGAAGTGAACTGCAGTGGCTGCCCACAGACCAATCTGGTAGGGGCATTTTCTCAATTAATTTTCTCTATTAATTTTCTCTTTGCATATGACTCTGCTTTTGTCAAATTTACATTAAACTAGCCAGAACAGGAACACAAAATTTGGGTATGGGGGAAAGGGTATAGTTGAGAGAGCTTGCAAAGCAGGTGAATACAATCAGAACACATTGAAACCAATTTTCAAAGAACTAATTTTTTTTTATTATTATTATTTTCTTTATTTACATTTCAAATGCTATCCCGAAAGTTTCCCATACCCCTCCCCCCACCTCTGTTCCCCTACCCACCCACTCCCACTACTTGGCCCAGGCCTTGCCTTGTGCTAGGTCATATACAAAGAACTAATTTTTAAAAGAGAGAAAGAAAAGAACATGGGAAAATAAAATAATTATTGATAATTTCATACAGAAGCAGGGTAAGGAAGAAGTGACATGAAAGTTGAAGAAGAGAAACTACAACTGTATAACGTCTAAGTTACTGATGAATAGGCAAAAAAAGTGGACTATGATTATTAATGACCAACTTCCTGACATAGATGGAACTGTGGAGAACAATCTAGAAAGCTGTTAATTTTTTCCATTTCCAAAACTCAGTCTGCTATGCCAAGACTCTTTCTTTGGATGGTAACTTAGCTTTTTATACTGTCTAGGTCTGAGGCAGATGAGGGAGACCTGAAATACTGGGCAGGACTTGCAAGCTGTTAAAAATGCTAATAAAATATCACTTCAACCAAGATTAATGTTAATAAATTATTTTTAAAAATACATAAATGAAAGGAGCAGCTAGAGGGAAAGAGCCGTTGATAAGACATTTCAAACTTTTCCTTCCTGAGTGGAGATGTATATTTTAACTGTGGACATGTGCTTGGGGCATGCATAAAAGGCTGTGACATAATTAAATAGCAATCTGAAAATTGCCCTCATCCACATCATGAAAACTGAATCTATAAATAAACTCCAACATAAACAAGAACTGGTTTAGAAATGAATCTCTAGTCCTGGAACACTGACACTCAACTCAAATCTGTAATCAAGTGTTATTATTAAGTAAAAATAGGAAGGGAAATTGAAATTCTTCATTCTATATTGCATGAACCACAACAATTTGGTTATCCCTGGATAAGTCAGCCAGCTCATATGTTCTCATTTGTAAAATGAAAAAGTAAACTATGTGCTCTTCAGGATTCTAAATTACACTCTTTCATTATCCTTTTATCATTTTATTTGAAAAGCAATAAAACATAGTAGGCAAAGCAGTCAACTCAAAAACTCAAAATCTACAATTTACAGAGTATGTTACTATAGGCAAATGACTTATTCTAATGTCCTGGTAGAAAATTAGATTCAGGAAACTAAAACCCATTACCATGAGAGCTCTGTCCCAGTTTATCTGAGCGCTAGTATAGAATAGCTAGAAAATCAGAACATGGCAAATCATTCAAGTTCTGTAACCATAAGCTATGTACTTATGGCCCACACACTCATAATTCTCCCATTAAGATATGAAGACACATATATTAGCAACAACAATTAAAGAAAATGGGAGCATTAATCTGAAAGAGAGAAAGAGGAGACACGTGAGTGTTTAAAGGGAGTAAAGAGAATGGGGTACTGATGTAATTATAATCTTAAAAAAAACTTAAAGTTAAAATTTAGTATTTTAATTTTTAAAATCATAAAGGAGGGATGGTGATATTGCTCAGTGACAAGGAAACTTTCCACCAAGCCTAAGGACCAGAATTCAATCTGTAGAACATACATGGTAGAAGGGAACTGACTCCTTAAAGTTGTCACCAACCTCCACACCCGTGACCTGTACACACACACACACACACACACACACACACACACACACAAAGAAACAAGCACATGTCTTAGAATTGCTACTGCTGTGATGAAGTACCATAACCAAAGAAACTTGGGGAGGAGGTAGTTTATTCATCTTACACTTCCACAATGCTATCACTGTAGGAAGTCAGGACAGGAACTCAAACAGGGCAGGATCCTGGAAAGTGGAGCCGATACAGTAGCCATGGAAGAGTGCTGCTTACTGGATTGGTGAAAGTGCAGCAGAAGAACCCAGTATTTTAGAGATACTAGGACTATGGGATAACCACCAAAACCAGCAGCAGCAGTGGAGTGGAGTCAGTTGTAGTGGAGTCTGTTGGAGCCTAGAAGATAAGCTGTATGTGCTGCAGATAGAGGAGCCAAAAAGTGATCCAAGCCTGATGGAGAAGCCCAGCAGATTGTGAGTGAATAAATACCAGATAATTGGACATTGAGTTATTTATATTTTTCAAGCTTGGTTTTGCTTTATTCAGATTGTGACTGTATCCAGAATCTTCCCTCTTCAAGTAAGAAAGTACTTAATTTATTTGTGATTTTAAAAGAGCAAGCCCCCTTTTAAAAGGGCAGCACCCCTCCATGGCCTATGTATCAACCCCTGCGTCTATGTTCCTGCCCTGTTTGAGTTCCTATCCTGGCTTCCTTCAGTGATGGACTACAGTGTGAAAATGTAAGCCCAATATATCTTTCCCCTGCAACTTTATTTTTGGTCATAGCCTTTCCTTTCAGCAATAGAAACCCTAACTAACACAATGCATAAATACACAAGTGCAAAATTTAAAAACTACATACTCTTTAGTTGTGTAACTACTAGTGACCTTACCATGCGCCAATGGATAGTTCCAGTTCAGGGATCACACAGATGGCCTGTGTGAGTCACACAACCAACCAAAAGTACTATATCTGGTAGGAAGAAGTAGAGATGACCAGATAGGTGGAGAGTGGTCAGAATGTATTGTATATTTGTGAAGTCGTCAAAGAGAGAATTTAATAAAAGAAAACCTCGAAGTCACACACTGAAAAGTCTATGATTTTGTTAAAAATATTTTCTGTGACTTTGACCTGTTTTTTTCCTCCTTCCTCTATCCCTATTATTCATATATTTGGTCTTTTCCTAGTATACCAGATTTCCTGCATGTTTTGTGGCTGGGTTTTAGATTGAACATTTCATTTAATATAGCTATCCATTCTGCTGCTTCACCTTCAACACCTAAGATTCTCTGTTCCATGTCTTATAATTTATTGGTGATTAGCTTACCTCTGATGTTATTTTTTTTCCATGGGGGAGGGGAGGTTTGAGACAGGGTTTCTCAGTATAGCCCTGGCTGCCCTGGAACTCACTCTGTAGACCAGGCTGGCCTCAAACTCAAATATGCCCGCCTCTGCCTCCCAAGTGCTGGGATTAAAGGCGTGTGCCATCACTGCCCGGCCTGAGGTTATTTTTTGACATGCTAACATTTTCACCTCCAGTTTTATTTCAAATGTTTGGGTTTTCTTTAGTGATTCTACTCCTACATTTATGTCTTGAGCTGTTTTTATTATTTCATTCCATTCTTCACACAATTCATTAAGGGGTTTACTGCTATCCCGTTAAGGCTTTGAACATACTTATAACTGCTATTCTGAAGTTCCTATGTTGTACCTCAGCTCTATTACATTTCTCAGGGCATACCACAACAGGGTTACTAGCTTCTAGTGAAGACACATTGTCTTGGTTGGTGTGATGTTTGAGGTGTCTCTTACTGTTGATTATCTGGTCTTCTCTTTATCATGGGAGTAGGATGGTCCTTTCTTTGGTAGCTTTTGCCTTCTCTAGATCCTAGGCAAATGTGATAGCTGTGGGGTTACTGGTAAAGGGTGCTTCTGTGGATTAGCATGCCAAGGACCCGTATCAGCTTGGTCGGGATCCTGAGAGAAGGGGTATTTGAGAGTGGCAAAAAGAACCACTCAAAGATAAATCATGGATACAAGTTGACAGCCATGTCATCTGCTTGAGGTGGCTCCCTAGACAACTCTCTATAGATAGCTCTTGTCTCTGCAGTCTGCTTGACATAGCTTTTGCTTGAGACAGCTCTCTTTGGTTGAGACAGCTCTCTCTGCCAGTGAAAATTTTAAGAGTTGTCCGGATAGCTCTGGGTAGTTTCCTGACCAGAGTTAGAAAAGCTGCTATAAAAAATCTTGAATTTTCTAGAAAATAAAAATCCTAAAAGAGCTGTGTTAGCTCTCCAAGCAATTCTCTCTGGGTAGCTGCTAGAAAAAAAAAAATCTAAAAGAGTTTTATTAGCTCTCTAAGTAATTCTTGGGATTTCTCAGAAATCCTGTTAGAAAAAAATTCTAAAAGAGCTGTGTTCACTCTCCAGAGATCTCCAAACAGTTCAGTTCTTGCTCAAAAAAAAAAAATTCTAAAAATGAACTGCTATTGCTTTCTGCTAGCTTATCTCATAAAGACCAAAAGTCCACTCTTATTTACCTACCAATTCAGTCATTTATACCAGGTTCCCTCTTGACCATTACCTGAATCAGCATTTTAGAACCCCTGATAATTAGAAGAAGGCAGCAAGTATACTTTTTTTTTAACACTGCAAATGAATGCAGAGATCTGCCTGCCTTTGTAATACAATAAACTTAGCTGAGTAGGAGTCTATCCTGAGATTACCATGGCTGAATAGAAATTAGCTCTGTCCCAGGTTGACCATGAACTCAGGAATCTGCCTGCTTCTGTATCTTTCTGACAATCTGGCTCATAGCACAGTTGCCTCTGTTTTTCTAGGTCCATGAAGCCCTCATACAATTCGTATTGCATCCTTATATTTTGCACAGTTGAGAAATTATATATTTTTGAACTTCTGTTTTCAGAGTTCTTTCCCACAGTCTTAAGGGGTGTCCTGAAGGTCACAGTGCTTACCATGTTTGCTAAGGAAATAGACACATCCTCACTTCCTGGACTCAGTCCTGTCTCTGATTATCATGCAGTCATTAACCATGGCAAAGAGGACATTACCTGATAACCTTGTCAGGAAGAATACTTTCCAAAGGATGAACATGATGTAAAATATATTTTTTCTTATACAAACAAGCCTCATACCCAGTCAACACTTGTGGAAGCCCACGTCCTGCTGTCTCTGTTCCAGAGGCAGGAAACTATTGTCACACAATCCCTTCCACTTGGCTAAGAGGGTCAGTGGGGAGGGGCTAAGCAGAGTCTGCGCAGAGGCGGAGTCTTGGCATTCCTTATTTCAAAGTCTCATAACCACAAGAATTCAGACTTGGGGTTATTTTTCAAATTTCTGGAATATTTGCATATGTACAATGTACTCTCTTGGGAAAGGAACCCAAGCCTGATACAAAATTCTTTGTGTTTCACATGGAATTCATACATATAATCTGTAAGCAGTTATGTATGCTACTTAAAATAAGTTTGTGTATGAAATAGTTTCATAATATGGAATTTGCCACTTGTTTAGATTTTACATATTTTATTAAGGATCTATACCTTGTACCATTTATTTTTTGCCTTTTGTTTTTTATGAGCCTATAGAGTTGCTTCGTTTTCTCATTTTTCTTCTAATGCATAATTCATTACCTATTATTTTCTCTTTAGTGGTCATCATTTAAACTCAAGCATGCCTATACCTCTATAGCTAATTAATAACAGCCCCAGACAATGAGTACAATTCATCTGACTCAACCTCTACCTCATTTTGTGGTATCTTGTTAGTCTCCTACTTGAGAAGTAGAGAAAATGTCATTAATATCATAGATCATGGTGGTTCTTACTTTGGAGTAATACACACATCACCATGGTGGGCATGTCAGGAATTGCTGAGTAGTAGCAATCCTGTCACTCACCTACCTCCAACGCCATCTGAGTTTAGACCAACTCAATCCCTCTGGCTTACATACTAGTATTGTTCAGCATTTTAATGTATGTCACACACATTTGATGAGTTCTTGACCCTGCATGAATTATGTTTTATTTGCTGTAAATATGATACAGGTTTTTTGGACCTAAGAATTATCCTTCATTGGTTCTGAAAGATGGAAATGCATTTTTTTAAATATTTGTATATAGGACAGAGGTCAACTTGAGGTATAGTTACTTGATGATGCTTAAAGCAGGGTCTCTTACTTTACCCAGACCTCCAGGAATAGACTGAGCTGCTGGACAGTAAGCTCCAGGAATTCTCCTGTCTGCATAGCAAATACTGGGCTTACAAGCACAAAACACTATGCCTGACTTTTTATGGGCATTCTAGAGGTTGAACTACTCAGGTTCTCATGATTGTACAGCAAGCATTTTATTAACCACAACACTTCCCCAGCTCCCTGGGGGCATCATTTCCTCAGCTATGAGTTCTGCCACTCTAATTTGAACAGCTGTATGCTAGTACTTGATTTATCTATGTGTATGTCTCAGTCTGTCAGCCTTCCCTTTTATTTTCCTGATTTGTATTCCATGTGACGTCCTTAAAACAATCTTCAAATTTATCAATTATCTTGTCATCTGAGTCTACTATATCTGACTTTTAAATGTAACTGTTATTCTTGCATTTCTTGATAGAATTTGCTTTTAAATTGGTATGCATATCCCATGCTCCTTCACCTCTTGCCACCTTCGTCCTCATTTTTATATAGTATTTACGCCTGAGGGGTACATTTCTCTATGAGCATCATATGGTGTTTTGTTGATGATCATGTCCACTAGTATCTGGACATCTAAAACAGTCCATTTTATTTCATTAACTAGCTTGTAACTTTCTGATGTGCTTGTCCTATTATATCTTATATTATTTGACCAAATCCAGTTTCCTGGAATTCCAAAATCTTGAGTCATAGGTGGTTTCTCAGGGAAAATATATGGTTGTCTTGGTTGGACACCACAGAAGAGTTTCCAACAAGTATTACTTTGAAATCATGGTTCAATGTAAATTTCTTCTACTATCCATTTCATTTAAATTCACACTCTAGATCTAAATACTCTCAGGCCTGAAGCTTAAAGCTACATATATTCTAGAAAAACTACACTGACTCCCCCCACACCAAAGGCAATGTGCTGGTTTGAAGGAGAAATGTACCCCCTCGGGCATTTAAGCACTTGATGGTGCTGATTGGAGTTTGGGGGGGGAGGGGCTTCCTTGAGGAGGGGAGGGAAGTAAATAACAGTAGGCAGGCTTTCAGAGTTTAAGCACTCAATGACATTTTGTGTTTGCCCTCTCCCTCATGCTCACAGTTCAAGATGTGAGCCCTCCTCTGCTTCTCTAGCTTTCATGGCTGCCCCCTTCTGGCCATGGTAAGTTCTTATCTCTCTGAACCATATGCTCTATTAAACTCTCCTTCTCTAAGTTGCCTTGGCCATCATGCTGTTTTATCCCATCTTCAGGAAAGTAATCAAAACAGGACCCAAGGAGGGGTTTCTTTATTGTATTTACCTTCCAAGTATGTCATTTTTGTTTGTTTATTTTTCTATGCCATTTGCTTTGAAGAATGTAGTCTCTTTGAAAACTTAATTTTTGCCACTTTTGAATTTATTCCCCAAACTGGGCTGCTTTGTCGGGCCTCAGTGGGAGCAAATGTGCCTAATCCTACAGAGACTATATGTGCTGGTGGAAGGGCGAAATACCCGGGATGGAGGAGCTGAACCATCTCAGAAGAGAAGAGGCGAGAAGGGGAGAAGGGACTGTGTGATTGAGACACTGGGAGGGGGCAGTGGAGAAATTTCGATAGCCTTAGGTCTGGTTTTCCCAGCACTTGCCACTAGAAATTCATTAATACCCAGAGAAGCATCCTGCTATCAAGATTTGCTCCTATACAGCCCAAAGAACAAAGCTTGATGCCTCCCTACCCTTGATGCCATGTGTGCCTGGCTCTATCACTGTCTTTGAGAGTTTCTCATTGGATCTCTCCAAAACATGGAGGTTACAGGCACATGTACTGCCATGCCTAGCTTTTTCTGTGGCGGTGGGAGTCAACCTCAGGTTCTCATGCTTGCCCAATAAGAGCTTTTATCCAATAAACCAGTCTTCTAGCCCCACCCCCCAAGCTGAATTTCAGTGTTCTGTGTTGAGATTTTCTTTAGGTTTTGTTTTCTTGAAAGAGTCTTTACATTTTAAATATGTGCTTTGATTTCATATTCACTATTCAGTTAAATTGTGTTTATTTGTACCCAGTTATTCAAGATATCATAATCTATCATTTTAGCAGGCCCACACATCTGTATTTCCCCTGAAGAAGCTAACAATCCTATTTCATCTCCTCCTAAACTACTCCTTTGCTTTTTATGTGGTTGTTGTTCTTGTCGTTGTGGCTTGACTAAGATAAGATTAACAGGTAAAGCATAACATGATTATCTAAGCATAACAAAGCTCTCTGGGTAAATTTCCACTGTTGTTTTGTTTCTCCTTACTGTTCCTGACACATCTGTTCATTCTGCCAGCTTTCTCTTGATTTGAACCCACTGGGATTGATTCAGGTGAATTTCTTCCTTAAGTTGGTTATAGGCAACATGTTTTTCATGTTTAAAAACGAATGATCTCTTCTCTCAGCTTCTGTTTTCCAAGACTATTGTTTTTATCTGCATAGAATATGGCAGCTCCTCCATTCTGATGAGCTCCCAAAGAATGGAGGGCAGAGATTCCCCTCTTGTGCTGCTTCAATTTGGTGTTATGAGCATACCTCCAGCTATAGATGTAAACAATCCAAAGGAAGAAAGAGAAAGCACTTTTTGTTTCTCTATATCAAAATTGAGCTTGAGAGAAAAAGAAAAGCCTGGTGACTGTAACAGTGTGTGGGTAGATGCTGTTCAGGGTACAGTAACACTGCATGCACATTTAATCAACAGGATTCACACGGATCCGTGCTATTACACTGAATGCTAATTAAATGTGCCATATCCTGATACCTAAAATAAGGTGTCACCAAATCCAACCTCAAACAGTAGGGATCAATCTCACTGCAAAGTACAATTTGCACAGAAGTTCACTCAAGAGAAAATGTGTTTTCCAGCTGTTTTCCCACAGTGTAAGACTACAGAGGAACAGACCTGGGAAGCAGTGACACGTTGAAGAACAACAACAGAGATGCTATCTCAGCTCTAAAGCACTGAGCGCCAAGCAACTGTTACACAGAATTTTAGAAAAGTGTGTTCCACCCGAGTAAATGATGTAGGATCCAGATTGATAGGCCATCACCCTAGCTCTGCCAGCGACTAGAAGTGTGGTCTTAAATCGCAAAACCTGTTTCAGCACCACTTTCTTTACACGTGAAACAAGATAACTGGGCAAAATAAATTTGGTTCAAGTTGTATGTACTTTTTAAAATTGTATATAAAGCCTAAATAGATAGCTAATTTGGTCTAGTATTTATTTTGCCAGCATGAGGAACTCAGTGCTCTCAAAAACTCTTGGATATTTAGAGCTTGATGATAGTCAGACAGCCTCAGCTACTCCAAGATCTAGGCCCAGAGAAAGAGACTGTCTTTTAAAATAAGATGGGTGGTTCCTGAAGAACAACAATACCAACTTCTGACCTCCACACCCATGTGAACATTGGTGCACGAGTAGCTACACACACACACACTTGCACCTAGATGATCAAACATACATAAATAACAAACAAATAAATACATAAGTGTTTTGTCTGTGGCAGAGACTATAGAAGTGAACAGAATAATGAATGGTCTTTGGTGCTGTATCTGAGCTAAGCCCAGGCACAAGCACAGTCAAATTTAAGTGACCACTTATCAGTTTCCCCTTGGAACACCTTCCCAATATTTCTTCCTGCAAGCTGTGGAAAAGGATACTAAAAACAGTTTGTAATATGAAAAGCCTTTGTCTGTTATATGATTATAGCTATTGACAAAGAGCTAAATATTAAAAAAGAGCTTCAAGAGTCCAGTGAGGCTGGGGAAGCCAGAGCCCGATGGGCACTGGGCAACTCTGGGCCTCAAGGAGGAAAATCAACTAAACATGGGCAAAGGAGATCCTAAGAAGCTGAGAGGCAAAATGTCCTCATATGCATTCTTTGTACAAACCTGCCGGGAGGAGCACAAGAAGCAGCATCTGGATGCTTCTGTCAACTTCTCAGAGTTCTCCAAGAAGTGCTCAGAGAGGTGGAAGACCATGTCTGCTAAAGAAAAGGGGAAATTTGAAGATACGGCAAAGGCTGACAAGGCTCATTGTGAAAGAGAAATAAAAACCTACACCATCACCCCCCAAAAGGGGAGACCGGAAAGAAGTTCAAGGACCTCAATGCACCCAAGACGCCTCCTTCGGCCTTCTTCTTGTTCTATTCTGAGTACCATCCCAAAATCAAAGGCGAGCATCCTGGCTTATCCATTGGTGATGATGCAAATAAACTAGGAGAGATGTGGAACAACACTGCAGCGGATGACAAGCAGCCCTATGAGAAGAAGGCTGCCAAGCTGAAGGAGAAGTGTGAGAAAGATATTGCTGCCTACAGAGCTAAAGTAAAGCCTGCTGCAGTGAAAAAGGGGGTGGTCAAGGCTGAAAAGAGCAAGAAAAAGAAGGAAGAGGAAGATGATGAGGAGGATGAAGAGGATGAGGAAGAGGAGGGAGAAGAGGAAGACAAAGATGATGATGATGATGAATAAGTTGGTTCTAGTGCAGTTTTTTTCTTGTCTAGAAAGCATTTAAACGCCCCCCCCCCGTACACAACTTACTCCTTTTAAAGAAAAAAATTGAAATGTAAGGCTGTGTAAGATTTGTTTTTAAACTGTACAGTGTCTTTTTTTATATAGTTAACACACTACCAAATGTGTCTTTAGATAGCCCTGTCCTGGTGGTATTTTTAATAGCCACTAACCTTGCCTGGTACAGTCTGGGGTTGTAAATTAGCATGGAAATTTAAAGCATGTTCTTGTTGGTGAACAACACAAATTAGTTATAAATGGGGACAGTAGTTTAGTTTTTGTTTTTCTGTTTTTTTGGTTTTTTGTTTTTCTTTTGTTTGTTTTTCTTTTGGTTTTATTCTTGGGTTTTATTTTTTTCATCTTCAGTTGTCTCTGATGCAGCTTATATAAAGATAATTGTTTGGTCAACTGAATACCACTCTGTAATTGCAAAAAAAAAAAAAAAAAAAAAACCAAAACAAAAAAAAAACCTGTGGCTGTTTTGTTGACATTCTGTATGCTTCTAAGTAAATATAATTTTTTTCTTTAAAAAATCATTCAGTGAACACATTTTATAAAAGAAGGTTGATAACCACTTAATAAAACAGTGTTCACCATATTTAAAATGTGTAACAATTACCTGAGATTTTATTGTCAAATATCAGAACCTTTTAAGAGCACCTCAAAGTCTTTATTTTTATGGGCATCCAGGCAATCTTGATGAAGGAAAACCTGAACAGCACTCTGGAAAGAGAACTCTAAATGATGTTTGATTCATATAGTTCCCTGTGGAGCTAAAGAATGGTATCTATGGAATTCAAATGGCCCCAATCATTTTCTTCAAACAAATATAATTTTATTTAATCCTAAAAGTAGTGTTTCTCAACAGTTAATTCTCATTTCTGGACAACATAGCTACAAACATGCATGCAAAACACACACACACACACACACACACACACACACACACAAACCCTAGGCAAAGTTTAAAATATGAACAATGGAGAAGAATTTATACTGACAATTGGGAATTTAGTTAAGTTGTAATAACACAGCAAACAATGCCCCTAAAGGAGTTTGTCCGTTTGTCTCTTTGTTTGTTTGTTTGTTTTTAGCAATCTGAGATGATAAAATACTCTACATCTATCTAATAGTTATGCAGCCTTGATGGTTAGTGGCAGATAAGCAAAGTTATCTTTTTCATACATTATGTTGTTGAATGTTTAGTTGTCTCAATGTGTGTGGGTCACATCATGAACTCAAAAGCTCATTCATCTGTTCCTCACAATCTGAACATTTCTCTTACAGCTACTGCCCATTTCCTCATGAGAACCTACATGCTTTTAATGTTGGGGAGTGTGCTGATGGCAAAAGATCATATCATCTGTCTACCTTGCTAACTGATGAAGGTAGGCTAGGGGAGGGGAGACATGATCATCTGCATCTTCTCTTCCCCAGACCTCTCTTGTGTTTTTTTCATACCTCAACAACTAGATCACTTTAAAGTGAAGCCTCCATTCCCCTCCACATGTTTAATACAGTGTGATTGCCCAGTTAAAAGAAT
Organism: Mus pahari; assembly: GCF_900095145.1. NCBI lineage: Eukaryota > Metazoa > Chordata > Mammalia > Rodentia > Muridae > Mus > Mus pahari. The sequence goes on along the minus strand of NC_034592.1, from coordinate 8,867,508 downwards.
AAACTATTTTAATCAAATGTATGCTTCATGTGTCTTCTGCAGGAGGGAGACCTAGTATTTCTTAAAGATAATGTATTTGCAGAGCTCAACAACAGAATCAAAACAGCTTTGGGTATTGTGTAAATAACTTTAATGAAAATGTTGACTTTGGTGTCCAAATAAATGGGCCAGGTAGAAAGTGAGATATCTCCACTGCAAAGGGAAATTATAGCAGTAATTGTAAACACTGTCAACCTCCTTCTTTTCCATATACCACGCAGAGAAAACTCTATCAAGCAAACATCATTTTCTTCAAGAGATATTTAAGGCACAGAAGAGGGAGAATGCATTAGAAAAGAAATAATTGCTTTCTCCTTCACAAATCATAACCTGTTATGAACAGGTTAAGTTAACCCTGATCACCGTAATTCCATACACACTGATGATGAGTACAAACTCCCTCATAAGTCTTTTCATCTCGAAACATGTTTAGCATATATTTTTCTTTCTGAGGAAAGTATGAAGATTTCTGTGATCTCTTCCTCAGCATCCTTATTATTGGCATATAGGTAGAGTACGAATTTCTGTAACTTAGTTTTTTATCTTGTCACTGTGCTGAAAGTATTAATCATTTCTAGAAGCTTCCTGGTGGAATTTTAAAATCTCTTATGCATAGTATCATATTGGCTGCAAACAAGGGTACTTCGGCTGTCTTTCTCCCTTAGCCTTGAGGTTCCGTTTGTCTCGTCGCTCTAGCTGGTGCTTTCAGCACCAACCTGAAAAGGGCTGCTGAGAGTGGCCAGCCTGGTCTCCTTCGGGTTCTAATTGGATTGCTTCAGGTAAGCTTTTATTATGCTGAGGCACGTTCTGTCCAGACCTATTTGAAAGTTTCTAGAATTTCACAAAATAATGCCAATAGCTAGTGACATTTCGTATTTAAAGACCAACACTGCCCTAGACAGATAGTCTAATCTACTGTGCTATGCTTTAGTAAGTGTTGCTTTTGGTGGTGAAGCCGCCGGAACAGGAGTATGACAAAGAAGACTGTCTGATGACTCCATCTCATGCAGCAAACTCAAGAGCCTAAGGAAGGGCGAAGGTGCTACTTGCATGCTGGTTTATAAGAACCACTGTCCTTAAAACAAGCCACAGAAGCACTTTGGAATAAAAATATCTACTATAGTTTCTGTTATAAGATGAGCCCATTATTTGCTCTGGGATGAGGAATAGCTTTTCTTGACTGATGATACCCTCCAGCTCTTGTGATTCAAAGTCCCATGAAATGAAGATGCTGACACCCGCCCAGATCTCACATCCAGTTCCAGGTACCAAGCCTTGGTTCAAAGAAGTCCTGGATGAAATGTTCAAAGTCCAGAACATCTCTGGATAACATTTCTCTCTTGCTGTAATTTGAAGGAACATTTGCTGTTTCTATTTCCTTGCTTCGCAAGCAGCCAACATTTTCCCTTCAAATTAGGCGTCCCCTCCCTCCTCTGTCACTGATTGCTGTGTTTATCCTGCTGTATTTTGGCTGCTTCTATTTCTATTTCATTTTGCACAGGAGGACCAACTTCTGTCTTGATGAATGAATCTCCTGAGGGAAGTCATCCGTTTTTATAAATATTCCAAGAAGATAATTTCTTGCTCAAAATAGAAAGCTGACATGTTTGTCTTTATGCTTATATTTACAGGTTGACTTTAGCATGAAAGCATGTAATTAAGAGACAAAGTCTTGAGATAGTCTAAAGAAGAAAAGGGATAGAAAAGAGAGTAAAGAAGGATAAGGGGCAGACAAAAGAATGGCAGACAATAGGAGATGAAAAAAAATCTGAAAAATATACCAGGAAGTGCTGTATGCCATCTCAACTAACTAAACAAACCCCAAATAAAAAACTCCTCTTCAGCAAATAGCAAACATGTTTACTTAAAAAATTTATAAGAATTTTAAAACTGAAGTGTAAATTATTTTAAGTGGCATTTAGTGTATTAAATCATCTGGCTTGGTGGCTACTTTTTACCGTTGGAAATAGAAACCTAGCTCTCTGAGCATCATCTGCTCACTAACAACAGTCTATCCTGAAGTGCCTGATAGTGAAAAGGATGTGAGGCAGTCAACACCAATGTAGGAGGTGTGTACCATCACCAAAATCAATCAGGGCCATTGCTGGGCATGTCTATCCACAAAGAAATGCATGATGGAACTCTAATATCCTGTTTCCTGCTCAAAATCAAGCCAGACAAAAACCCCAGCTTGAGTGAAGGCTGAGATCATGAAGCCCTACGCCTAACTAAGGAGCTCTTAAAAATGATGTCTTCTGAAGAGAGAAGAGTTGGTTTTGTTCAAAGATACAGTTCCTAAGAGGCTATGGAAATAGGGTGACTTCCTGTATGGTTCAACTTTGCATCTATTCAATATTTAAGTAATGATTATGATAAGCATTATTCTGAGAGCTAAAGATAGCATTGGGGTTCAAACAGACCTATGTCCCATGAAGTCTAGTAGAAAAGCCTGACACAAAGTAATATTATCATACAGATAGAGACATAGAGATCTGTTATAACCAGAATGACAAAATTGCATAGGTTCCATGAAAACGGGTAACAGCAAAGCCAAACCTAGGAGAAAGCCACAGACATCTCTACAGAAATGCTGCTGAAGCAACTTGCCAAATGGCATGGCAATAGAGACAAATTTGGAGAGTTCATCGGGCACACTGCTGTCCTGAAATGAAGGGGCCCAGTACAGCATAGGAACTAAAAGATAGCCATGCAAGTGTGCAGAGGGTGAGTTGTACAACAAAAGAGGTGAAAGGGCAGGAATTGTCAGGACCCCGACTTGGAGCACCTGGGAGGTCCAGAAAGTAGCTGTGTGTATCAAACAGAAGGTATCTCAATTCTCCTAGCAAGAAGCAGAGAACTGACAGCTCATGTGGATGGAGCCATTGGTAATACTAAATTTGGATGTGTTTGAGCAGAAGTGTCACTCCACAGATAATAAGAAAAGTAGAGAAAAATACCTATAAGCTCAAGCAATAGGACTTGGATAAAATGGTGGAAAGAGAGAGAGCCAACTCTCTCCGGGTTCTGGCTTGTGTGAGTTGGTGAATGGAGTCACTCTCTGGGATACAGAGCACAGAGGTGGCCATCTGAGCCGATTGGCAGTGTGAGACATCAACGGTGTGTTGGCTCTGGAATGCTTTTGAAGCATCCAGACGTGACACATTCAAAGTAGATGCCTGTAGGTTCCAACTGCTTTCCTCTTCCTCTACTTCCTTTCTTCAAATACATCAACTGTGCTTTCCAGGAATTCCAAATACTATCTCCTCTGTTCTAGAGAAAGTCCCAGTTGCACGGTGCTACTTTCAAACCCAGTTCCAAGCTTCTTCCTGCAAATAGGAATCAAGCCACTTATATGTGACATAAGACTATCTGGTCTTTATCCAGAGACTACCCCATCTGGGAATCCATCCCATCATTAGCCACCAAACCTAGATACTAAATCACATGCCAGCAAGATTCTGCTGAAGGGACCCTTATATAGCAGCCTCTTGTGAGGCTATGCCAGTGCCTGGCAAACACCGAAGTAGATGCTCACAGACAGCTATTGGATGGAACACAGGGTCCCCAATGGAGGAGCTAGAGAAAGTACCCAAGGAGCTGAAGGGGGCTGCAACTCTGTAGGTGGAACAACAATATGAACTAACCAGTACCCCCTGAGCTTGTGTCTCTAGCTGCATATGTAGCAGAAGATGGCCTAATCAGCCATCA
>NC_034592.1:8858684-8863652 GCF_900095145.1 Mus pahari | reverse complement strand
ATAGGGAACTTTTGGGATAGCATTTAGATTTCTCCCTGCTCTCCCAGGAGCAAGTGGACAGGCAGGTGATTTTACCTCCTGGAAGCAGAAGCTGAGCACACTGTGGTGTCTTATTTACACCTCATAAAGATTCTGTGGCTCTTCAAGGTAAACAGCAAACAACAGATGCCTACATTCCTGCTAAGGTCTTTGCCTTTAAACTAGCAAAACACTTTCCATATTGAAAGTTGCCAAAAGCTGAATGGAGCAGGGAGGTGGTTCCACAGGTAATGCTCCTTTGGCACACAAGCCTAACAACCCAACTTCCCATCTTGTCCCACATGGTGGAAGGAGAGGAGTGACTTCTGAAAACTGACCTCTGACCTCTATATGCATACCATGCTCCCTCTCTACATGTCTATCGATCCATCTATACATCCATCTATATCTATATCTATATCCATATCTGTATACATTCATCCATTCATCCATATCTATACCTATCTATCCATCCATCTCTATCTATCTATATATCTATACATACATCTATCTATCCATATCTCTCTATCTATCTCTATCCATTCATCTACCTACCATCTATCTATACATCTATCTCTATTTCTATCTGGCCTCTTATCTCTCATTCACCATTAGTATTTTTGGGGAACTGTATATTCAACTTTTTTGTTCATTTATTGATTGGATCATTTGCATTTGTGTGTGTTTGTTACACATGTTTGTGCAAGTATGTACAGAGGCCAGAGATGAATGTTAAGTGTCCTCTTCTATCTTCTCTGTTTGATTCTCTTGAGGCAGGGTCTCTCACCATGTTTTTGATCCTTTAGCAACCAGTAAGTCCCAGCAATTCTCCTGTCTCTACGACTATCCCCAATCCTAGAGCTGCGATAACAGACACGTATGGTCACTCTTGGCTTTTTCAGAGTGATAGGAATCCAAACTGAGATCCTCATGCTTGCTTATGTAGCAAGTATTCTTACCCACTGAGACATCTCCCCATTCCTGAGTGATTTCCTGGATGCTGAACCTCTGATATCTCTAAAATCTAGATATCGCTCCTTGTCAGATATAAAGTTAGCAAGGGTTCTCTCAGCCCGTAGGCTCTCTCCTCCTTCTATTCATTGTTTCCTTTGTTTTGCTGAAGATTTCCAGTTCCTGCAATCCCATTTGTAAACTCTTGTTGTAATTTTCTATGTCACTAATATTTCAAAGAGAAGAAATTCGTCAATTACAACTCTTTCAAGAATCATTCACATCATCATCCCAAACTATTAATGAGGTTATAAACTCCTCGTAGCACTAGTGAAGCATCATCATTCACTAATTCAATATATATATTCATCAAAAGATATTGCAGATATTTGCACTATGCTTGTTATTCACCTCTGCATAGAAATAAAAGAGAAATGTGGTGTTCAAGAAATTTAAGATATAAAACAGTAATGAAAAGGGACAATTATTTATGTAAAATAGCCTTTCCTTGTTTATTTTAATTCCATTAAAAGGAATCTCACCTTAGCCCGTTGCAATAAAGGGCTCAGAAGGACATCCATTCCATCTTCTATACAACAGTGATTCCCTAGACACTAGCCAATAAAGAAAAGCTAAAGAGCAGTAACAAGGTTTTATTCTGGTAAAATCGAAGACAACCCTCAACTAAAGGGTTAAACTTAACATGCAAATTATAGGTGATTATTTTGGAGGAAAGAAACCCAGCTCTATGAAAATCTCTCACAAAGAAACTTATGAATGAGATTTGTGAACAAGAATAGGGAGTTGAGCTGTAGACTAAGTAGGACCATGCAGGACCCATGAGATTGAATCCATGCAGTGAAGAAAATACAGTGCACTGAAGCAGATAAACTGAAGGCTACCCTGCTAAATCACCCCATGCCATGGAATTAATCTGAATTCCATCAGTGGCATGAAGCCACTGGAATGTTTAAAGTAGAGGGTACCACCGTACTTTCATCTTGAAAATACTGCTCAAACATTAACATGGATACATTATTGTTGAATGACAACAAGAAAAAGTTCAGAAACACTTTCTAATATGACCAAAGTTGAAAGGATTTTTTTTTTTTTGAGTTCCTCATGGTACTAATTCTCCCATCAAAACTTGTATGTGGGATTACTTCCTGTGGAATCCAGTTTTATGACCTAGCCCTTCTTCCTAGTAGCCAACCGAATGTTTCCTCACTACATGTCTGGCTGTGGGGTTTCTATGATGAACCAAGCAAGCAAAGCTGAGAGCCCAGGAGCTGAAAGCCAAGGAATGTGCCAGCAGTGTAGCCTTATTGCATGCCAACATACCATTTTGATCAGTCTTCTTGAAACACTAAATGTAGATCATGGTCTTGATTTTACCATCAAGTAAACATGAGCACAGAGAGCACTATGACCACAAAGGTTCCTTCCGGGTGTCACTGTGGCAAGGCCTATAGTATCATCTCAGCATGTGCAAGATCTACATCCTACTGTAAGCAAAGGTCATGAGAGCAAATGAGCGCTGTCAGTTGTCACTGCTCTTACTCTAGTTCTCTGTGAAATGTAACAAACCACTTCAAAGGTTTAGGGCTAAAACAACACAAACAGCATGCATGCCAATGTGCGTGTTTGTGTGCATGTGTGTATGTGCGAATGTGTGTATTGTATGGGTGTGTACGTGGGTATATATGTGTGTGTATGTGTGTGTGTTATAGCTAGTTACATGTAGATTGGATTCGCTAGGCAGCTCACTAGTCAAAATTCATTCGGAAAAATGAAAACTGGGCCTAGAGTAATATGGCCCAGTAATATGGTTGTCTGGATACCCAAAATGATACTTACATGCCTGCCTGGCATTTTACCTGGGATAAACAAAGCCAATGGTATAGAAGACCACTCATTACCACATAACTTCTCCAAATGTCTTGTCTGAGCATCCATGCAATATGGGAAGCACAGGTTGGGTCAAGTTCTTACAGAACTACTGGCTTTCCTAAGAAGCATTCTAAGAAACCAGAGTGGAAGTTGCAAGTTTTCTTAGATTCCAGCTGTAGAAAATGTACCAGAGCAGTCTGGTTATACTCCATTGGTTGCAAAGAGGTAGCCAATACTCAGGGTAGAAAAGAGAGTTCATAAAATTTGCTGTGCACTGCCATATATTGCAACTATGGCCACTTCTAATTATTCATACTTATTCCCCCCAAAAAAACCCGGAATTTTTTTTAATTATGAGAAGCAATATCTCTGAGTGTGAAATTAAATATATCTTACAAAGAAACTAATACTTTTCATAAAAATGTCAGAAAATTTATATCACAAATTTTCAGAATGAAAGTTTTATTCCAGATTTATTTTGCCCAGATTCATTTTCTCTGAATTGTATTGCAATTGCAATCCAATTGCATTGAAATGCAAGTTGAGAAAAAGACTAAGAAGTTACTTACAATGTCTTCAAAAGTGCACCAAAGTTATTAATTACTCATCCTATACAATGTTCTCTTGAGGAAAATAATGATAATTATCTATTATCATGGAGAGAAACAATGGGCTCCTGAAGACCAACTTGCCCAATTGTGTGGTTGTTCTCTAAAGCATCCCAGAACCAACTCTCCATATTTCAGTGTATGAAGTCTGTGCACGCCCGGGCAAACCATCAGTGCACATTTTGAAATATCTTTTATCTTGTAAACACTAAAATTAACATGTTGAGCTAATCATTTGCTAATTTTATAGATCTCTGCTCTACTTAGCCCCACTCCCTAAAAGATACACAAGAAAGCCCAAGAAGATGGAACAACATGTTTTATTTACAAGAAATAAGTCACTATTTAGTTCAGGAGAAAAAAGGTCAACCCTGCAATTATATTACATATTTCAGATGCTTTGAGCGTACATTAAAGGCAGCCATAAAGCAGTGTTTTAATAGCACGTTGTGGTCAATTAATGTACTCGGACCCAGAACAAAGTGTGTGAGGGGGCCGTTCTGGCTCAAAATGTCTAGTCTAAACCCATGCTATCATTTCTCTTTTCCTCCTATTAGCACCAAAAGGGGAAGGGCTGCAGCAGTTACAGTGGCTAAAAGCATAGATCACTTCACAAATGAAAGAGTGCTCTTATAAACAAATCTGCATTATTCAAAAAAGCAACTAATTTTGCCATGCTAACTGGCTTGAATTTATCCCACTGAAATTAGATCATTTTCCATGCTAAGTTATTCCTCACCTAAGCAGATCACAAACTGATTTCCTGAGACTTTGAAAGTAGCCTATCAGAATTAACTAGCAAATTAAGAGGCTTGCATTAAAATTTCCTCAGTAGAGGAAATAAAATCATATCTACACAGTATGAAAACAGTTTTTAAACTAGAATGCTGTAAAGGAAACCATGAAGGAGCTGGGTGTGTACTGTTCTGTCCATCACAAGCACAGTGCCTCACGGGAAGCATGCTAGTTTGAGGAAGAGGTCCAGAGTAGAAACAATTTGGTGTGAACGTGGACACAGTCCAAAAGTCAACTCTTTGAGGAAAAAGAAAAGGCAAATGGACAGAACAGATTTGATTCAAAGTAGGCAGCTAGAATTTAAACAGTAGTCCTGACCCAGGTTGCACAAGGATGCTCGGGAGCTGTGAAGATTATAAAGCTCTGGGATTCCATTCAAATCTGTCCTACCTCTGTATGAGCCATTGTTGGCATTTCTTCTAGGCGCTGCCCCATAGTTATGTGGCAAGAGCTGACTGACTCAGGATAAAAAGGGGCTGCTTGCCCCTCCTCACTCCCTTCTCTTGCTCTCTTCTCCTACTTTCTTCCCCTCTTCCCCTTCTGTCACCTCTCTCCTCATTCCCCTCCCCGCCTCTCTCCATGTGCTCATGGCCAGCCTCTTCTCTTCTTTCTTTCTCTTCTCTTCTCTTCTCTTCTCTTCTCTTCTCTTCTCTTCTCTTCTCTTCTCTTCTCTTCTCTTCTCTTCTCTTCTCTTCTCTTCTCTTCT
>NC_034592.1:8851970-8858534 GCF_900095145.1 Mus pahari | reverse complement strand
TCTCTCTCTCTCTCTCTCTCTCTCTCTCTCTCTCTCTCTCTCTCCTACCCACTCAACTCCCCTCCCCATGCTCAAATAAAGTCTATTCCATACTATACCCATCATGTGGCTGGTATCATAGGGGGAAGGGATGCCTCCGCATGGGCCCACAGAGGCCCACACCGTACTGTCTCTACCAAACACATCCCTGGTTATATATTAGAATTTTTAGTTCCCAGGTAGTTGAGTGTGCAGCAGAGTTTGAGACCATTGATTTAAAGATTAGCTGCTGTGGTTAAAATGGCTCAACTCAGGGCAAAACTGTGATTCTCAAAAGTCAAACAGGAATGCTTTAGGCACTTTGGCAGAATAAATGCTCACATAACATCCTCTTCTATAGCACAACTAAGAACACTAATTACAATATTTTAAAATATTTTTCTAAGAAGATCATTAATAAAAATTACTGTTCTTGTAGAGGTTCAGTTCCCAGCACCCACATGAAAGCTCACAACTACAAGCAAAATTACTCATAAGTTTAAAATAAATCTCTTTAAAAGCCAAAATAAATCCTCGGTATTTTATATAGTAGAGCTATAATGAACAGCAAAGAAGTTAATATTCAAACACAAAAGACCTCTTTCACAGAGTCCAGCTCTGTTGCCATGGAGCGACAGGACCACAGCTTTGCAGAATCTGGAGTCATCTGTTTTAGAAGAGAGATAGTATTTACATGAGTCTTCATGTACTATTTATGCTGTGTGGGTCTTATTTACACTGTTATATACATTGTGAGCATTTATGTATATGCATATAGTATATCACAATTGTTTTAAGAGGAAAAAAGGAAACCTTTCCAGCAGACAGTCTTATGGGCTAAAAGGGTTCTTGCTTACTAGCATCAACTGCACTGTAGCATTCTTGCAGCTAAACTTGAGTAAGCTACATAAATTACACAGAGCAGATGATGCAGTAGAAATCTATATTGAGTATATGTTGAATGTATGAATATATGACTAGATGCTTTATGTGGGGATGGTGGTGCGCCCTCAACCAGAAACTTCTGATGGCTTTTCCTCTACTTAACATCTCTTATCTTAAACGGCCTAAGTCTTTCTATCAGGCTCTGAGAATAATGTACTCAGGTAATTAAACTATCTCAGTGGGTCAGTTTCAGACTAGTAGATACTTTTTATTTCTTCAGTGTATAGCCTTGTAATCAACTGAAAAGATTAGATTGCTACTTTCCTTTTTCAACATAATATTTTTAATGATTATTTGGAAATTTCACATCATGCATCCTGATCACACTCACTTCATTGTCCTCCCGGATCCCCTCCAATTTGTGTTATTTTATGCTCACTGGAGTGTGGTCAAACTCCCAGTAATCAGACCCTTAAAGAAAACTCAGTCCTTCCCCCCCCCCCACTACACACACACACACACAATACACACACACACACACACACACACAGAGGGGGGGAAGAGAGACAGAGAGAAAGAAAGAAAGAAAGAAAGAAAGAAAGAAAGAAAGAAAGAAAGAAAGAAAGAAAGAAAGAAAGAAAGAAAGAAAAAGAGAGAGGCCATCAACTGTGGATAGCTACACAGCAGCATCCTTACCACAATTTTTTAAGAGTTCTCTCTGATGGCTTTCTGTCTTAACTGTTACTTGGGGGATGAGAGAGCTTGTCACAGGAGCCTTCTATGTCCCCTTTTTCTCAACTATGAGTCTGTAATAATCAAAACAATGCAGAAGTAGCTTCCTTGCCACTTACAGACAACGAAAGCTTGCATCATGGTATCTGACAACAGCAGGAACACCCACATGTTCTATACCCTGAGCACATGTCACAGACATACTCAGCATGGTCTCTTCTGGCAGGCAGTACAGATCACAGACATCAACATGGCCTTCAGCCACAGTCCAGACTACCAACAGCATCACAGCCCTCAGCAGTAGCACAGGCCAAGGATATCAACACAGCCCCTGGGGTAGGACAGGATACCAGTATGTTCCCCTGTGCGCGTTCTTAGTCCAAAGAATCAAGAAACAGATAAGTGGAGGTATGTCAAAACTAGATAAATAGGTGGGGGAGTGTAGAGGGGGCAAGAACAGGGGAAGAGGTAGAGAGGGGAGAGACAGGTGGAAGGGGCAGAGAGGAGGATGGGTAGAAGACTATGGGGGAGGGTACTTTTCATCTTTGTGATCCTTAATCCTTATGGAAAATATGCAGAAGCTTGGATCAAAGCCAAGAAATTGCAAAGGAAGACTGACCACATAAGGGCTAGTGTTATGGCTCAGCAAGACAGAAATCTGTCATTAATCATGACCTCTGAGTCTGATCCTGAGGGTCCACATGGTAGAAGGAGAGAACAAATTCCTGCAAATTGCTGCAACCTCTGTGTATCTCCAGTGGCACACGGGCATGCACACACCAAAAATAAACGGGTAAAAGCAAAACCATTTGTAAAGATATGTCACCTAAGTAGATAGGCCCATATGAAAATGGGCAGATGTAATTTATAAACTGTAGCATTCAAAAATAAATGCTGATACAAATTAATGATGTAAATATGGGATGGTTTATATTTAATAAGTAAAACAGACAACAATGAGGAGACCTAAATAGGTATCCAAAATATCTTCAAACTTAGAAAAATTGATTTAGATAAATCCCAAAAGGAAAAGGCACCAGATGCCACTTGCTTGTTATGGTGACTGTGAAAGTGGTTACTACCGCCCTCACTTCAAAGTAGCCCAAGAGCTTGGCTGGCAGCTCCATTCCACCATTGACTCATACTGAACTCAGTGCTAGCCAACACATCTAAAGCTTTTCAGAAGTCCTAACAGGCAGGCTGGGTCATCTAAACACCAACTTGTGTCTGACACAATGCTTCTTCCATGTGTGAGGTGGGGGAGGGGGACAGCAAGCAGGGTTATCTGTCTGTCCAAATTTATCTTCTCAACCTCAGTTAATTCTAATTCAATGCTCTTTTAGGTCTCAATTTTGAAAATATTAATACACTCTGCTTGCAACTTGGTTTTATTCCTAGATTTGCTCAGAGTATCTATATGTTTAATAGGAACATGAAACAGAACAGAACATGGGGGACAAACAGCTGAAGCACACTGCTCCTGAAGGTCATATCCTCCCATGTGGAAACATGTTAAGATCATATCGCCCCATGTGGAAGCATGGTAAGTTATACTGAGTTCCAAATTCTTGGAAGTTAACTTTAAATAAATACATGTCTCTTTGTCTAAACGTTTTCCTGTTTTGACAGTAATTAAAGGACTTCTAATTGTTTGTTTTGCTGTCAAACAGAAACATGTACTTTTAAGTATAAAGTAACTACTAGGGTCTGGTGAGCATCACTGAGTAACGAAGGCAGATGGCAGCCACAGAGCTATCATACCACAGAAGCACAAAGCTGAGTCACTGCTCAGTGATACACCTGCACCTTGACTCAGCCCATAAAGAAGCAAATCCATGAAGGCATGGCATGTAAAAGACAGAATTCTAAGTTGCCTGGCAAGACTCCCCTCTTTCCATGGGCCCCTTAAATATGACAGGACTATGGCTGTGATAGATCTCACCTTCATGCAATGTACATGGAAAGCTGAAAGAATTTTTCAGATACCATCCCAAATAGGTTGATTTGAAGTCACAAGGGAGATTATTCTGGATGTGTTCTAAGTGATCACTGAAAAGTCATTCAAAGAGGGAAAGGGGTCTCCTACTGGCATTAAAGAGGCAAGACTCTATGCTGTGAGAGAAATGAACAGCAGGACACCAGAAGGCCTCACTAAGCTAAGAGTGATCTCTGGCTGACAGCCAGACAAAATAGGGGTTTCAGTTTTCACTAACAAGAGAGATTCGCTCTTACCTGTATGACCTTGGAACAGGATCCCAACCTTGATACAGCCACAGCCCTTGTTGAAATCTTAAGATTTCCTGAGACCTACGACCAATTAGGCCTCCTATTCCTCCTAGGCTTCTGATTTAAGAACTATGAGGTAATAAGTTACTATTGCTTTGACAATTAACTGTGATATTCACAGTGCAACATTAGAAAACTAACCTTTAGGAGGTAAGAGGAGCCATCCTGATCCTGCTATCCAACAAAGCACGTCATGATTTGATGGACAGAACGAAACTGAGATTTACTGAAAGCTGAAGGGGATGTAAGAGAAAAATAAAAAAGCAGATGCCACTGCTAGATGATGAGTTTGGAGTGGTCAGTGTTGTTGCCCTCAGTTAAAGAGCTATTTGGACAGAGAGAAAGCGGGGGAAGGGAAGGGAAAGAGACAGAGAAAGAAGATATGAATCATTAGGGAAACTAAGAAGACTAGCACGAACTGAATCCAGAAATAGCAGGGAGTCCAGAGCCATAGAGCATTTGATGTTATTATAAAACCTGCAGCAAGAATTTCCAGGAAGTTTCTGATCCAAAAGGGCTGCACCAAAAATTTTATATTTTGATTTCAGGGTATGAATACAAAGGGAACTTAGTGCCATCCAATTTCACTTACTCTGTCCTCTGGCTGGATAGTTTCAAAGGAGGAGCAGAGCTAATTTGCTAATGTTTCTAGGAGTGATCGGTATCAGTGAACAAACACATTATTTTACGATTTTTCCAAAACACATGTTCAGTCTCCAATCAGACACGCAGTATGCTACTTTCCAACAAAAATAGCAGTGGAAGCTGCTTCTAAGTTTCCCCTCTTCCTCATTTTCCTATACTGAATTCAACGCAGTAAGAAAATTGTCATAATAATTTATTATTTCACTTCTAAGTTAATTACTTCAAAACTTAATGATTCCCTCATGAAAACATTCCCTCATGTAGTTTCCAGGACTTTCTGGATCAGTACATCTAGAACCTAAATCTCCACTGTTTTTTAAGATACCTAAATCTTTATTTTTCACAGAAAATCACTAATGCAACCCCCACTTCCAGTAGGTGATAAGAGGCTTGAGGATATTCTACCTCACATATTCTATTTATAAACCCACTTTAGAGTTCTTACTTGGTTTTATAATTAATTTGCTGTCTTATCATATGAAAAAAGTTGGATTTTTTTATTGTTGTTATTCAATTGCTTCTTGAGATAAATTCTTGCCTCATAGCCAGTAAAAGCACATTTCCTTTGTCAATCAATTGAACTACGTATTTATTGTCTATTTGAATTTTCTAATTTTACATTAGAATTCAAAACAATAGGTGGTATTTATATATTCATGTCATTAAGCTTTGTTCTTATTCCTCTCCCAGGCCCATGTCATTCTCCGTCCTCCATCCCCCTATGGCTGGTCCTTGTTTTCTTCCCAAATTGTCCTTTCTTCTACTTTTATATCACATGTATCCTAAGACCCCTCCCCCACACTCATCCCAAGGCTTCTCACAGGCTCCTTTCTACTTTCACCAACACTAAAACAGCAGCTCTCAACCTGTGGCTCACAACACCTCTGGCAAACCTCTATCTCCAAACGTATTTATATTATAACTCATAACAGTAGCAGAACTAAAATTATGAAGTAGCAACAAAGATAACTTTATGGTTGGGGAGTCACCACAATATGAGAAACTGTATTAAAGAATCATAGAATTAGGAGTTGAGGACCACTGCACTAAAAAAATTAAATCTAGATTAAATCTAGAAAGAAAGCATACAGTATTTTTCTTTGAGTGTCTTTTTTTGATTAAGATATGATCTCCAGTCATCTACATTATCCTGCATATGTCATGATTTTATTGTTCTTTATGACTGAAAACATGTCATTGTCCATACATACCACATTCTCTATATCCATCCATCTGTTGATGAATCTCTAGGCTGGTTTTGTCTCTTAATCATTGTGAATAGTGCAACAAGAAACATGAAAGTATACACATCTCTGTGGTATGTTGAGGGAGCAGTCTTCAGCCACTTAGTCAGGAGTCATTGTATAATAGAATGCTTTTATTAAAGCATCTTTATGGATGTTTCAATAGGAATAAGGAAAAAAAACACCTAACGTGAATGGGCTACCCTGATTTTCATTGATAGGATTTTATATAAATGCCAAAACTCTAAATGCAGGTAAATAAAACTTTTATATTATTCCAGAGTGTTTTTCTTAGTCAAAAGAGGGCTCCTTGATGACACATGAGTCCCAGATACTAGTAAAACCTCTTGAAATCATATACATGTTATTCTCCCATAAAAGAAAAGTTAAAAAGTCCAATTAAGATAGACTGGAATACCAATTTAGAAATACCTAGAAGTTTTCCCTATGGTTCCAATAATTTATCAGTCTGATGTATAAATAGTTAGTAAACTGAAAAAAGGTATTTATTTGCTGGTGGATAAAAATGAGTGAATTTCATAATCTTTTTCAAAGGGAAAACTCTTTCAAATGGTTAGGCCATCAACAAGTCAGAACCATTTTCTTTTATTTTTTGTTCCTTTTGTTATTTATTTTAATTTCTTTTTTATGTTTTGTTTATTAGATATTTTCTTTATTTACATTTCAAATGCTATCCCGAAAGTTCCCTATACCCTCCCCCAACCCCTGCTCCCCTACCCACCCACTCCCACTT
>NC_034592.1:8844290-8850035 GCF_900095145.1 Mus pahari | reverse complement strand
ATACATTTTGTAAAACACAAGAAAACCAAGAAGGAAGACCATTGTGTGGATACTTCATTCCTCCTTAGAATAAGGAACAAAATACCCATGAAAGGATACAGGTACAGAGACAAAATTTAGAGCTAAGATGAAAGAACAGACTATCCAGAACCATTTCTGGAACATTCCAGATAACTATGAGAGATGCACAGTTGATGCATCATCAACTGGGAAACTCTGCCATGTTTTACCAGTATCTTCTAGCTTCTCCCCCCCCCCCCCATGTAGCCAAGTTCTTTGTACATTGGGCTGGACTGGAGGGAGGGATGCTTTGGGGTGGGGAGTGGGAAGGTAGATGCAATGCAGAGCCTTGGTCAGTGATGACTGTGTGGCAAAGAACAAACTTTGGAATAGCTTTGGAAAACTGGTGCAGTTTGTTGGAGGTGGGGGAGAATTATGACCTTGAAGAGGTGAATAGAGTCTCCTGGGCAAGGTTTGTGTGGTCATGTACAATTGGGCAGGAAAGGGGTATTGAAAGATACTTCAGGGATAGGGGTTCTGAGGGAGAAAACCTTATAAGGTCAAACAGGGGCCACAGTCTGATAACTGCCAGGGCAGTAAGTTCTTACTAGGACTGAGAGTGGGCATCTGCCATTCTGGCACCAGGCCGGGAGAGGGGAAGGAGTCGACACCTGTTGTCCTCATCCGAGATATCCAGGGTTGAATCTCACCTCTACCTTTCCCCACTTTTAATCCTGGGCCATATGTTCACACATTCTACCTAGTGTGCTTCTGAAAATAGGTGTGGCTTCTCTATTGTATTCTGCCTGTGTGGAATATTCTGGGTGGTACTGACCAGACATTCTGCTTCTTCCCATGCTTTCTAAGCTGTAGATGAATCCCAGCTGCTGGATTCTACTTTAGGCTTTCTAGAGCTTGTGTGTGGTCTTTAAGAGTTCTAAAGAGGGCTGGTGAGATGGCTCAGTGGGTAAGAGCACCCGACTGCTCTTCCATAGGTCTGGAGTTCAAATCCCAGCAACCACATGGTGGCTCATAACCATCCATAACAAGATCTGACGCCCTCTTCTGGAGTGTCTGAAGACAGCTACAGTGTACTTACATATAATAAATAAATCTTTAAAAACAAAACAAAAAAGAGTTCTAAAGAACCAATGTAAGACCTTTCAGCACTAATGCCAATAAGTAACTAGCTTTTAAAAAAAGGCCCCTAGGTCTTGCAAACTTTATATGCCCCAGTCCAGGGGAATGCCAGGGCCAAGAAAGATGTAGGAGTGAGTGGGTAGGGGAGCAGTGTGGGGGGAGGGTGTAGGGAACTTTCGGGATAGCATTTGAAATGTAAATAAAGAAAATATCTAATAAAAAAGTTGAAAAAAAACCCCTCTCAATTCTAAAGAAGAAATTTTTAAAAATTAAGAAGAATTTATTATAAGTTGTTTTTTAAAAGTAATTCGGTACAAGACTAAGACCCTGCATCAGAGTTCTTCAGTGTAATTCTTAGATGATACATAATAAGATATTAATATATAATATTGGTGGAATAAATGCTAACATATTGTATTCATTTTAAAGTCTGCCAAAGCAAATGCTAGAGAAATGGTTAGTAAACACGCTGCTTTTCCAGGGGACTCAGGTTTGTTATCAGCATCTATGAGATGGGTCAAAACCTTCTGTAACTCCAGTTCCAGGAGACCTGATACACTCTCCTGACATCTGCAGGCACCAGGCTCAATTGTGTTATATAGACATACATGCAGGCAAAACACCCATGTATATAAAATAACAATTAAACTTTAAATCAACAAAAAGCAAAACTACCATCTCAACATCAAAGTTCTGACAACACGAAAATGACTAGAGTATGAATCTTGGCCACAATATTGACTCATCTTTGTTCCTGAGTTATATTTCCAAGATCTTCATGAATGACCAAAAACTATGTGAAGCATCAAACGGAAGATTTTAGAGCCTCCAGTTCCTCAGAGACCACTCCTTAATATTTAGTACCAAACAGTTGCAATTCACACGTAATGAAGAGCCAAGAAATGCCACACCCAAAAATATCCGTCCCTTGAGTCATTGCATAGAGCAGACATTTAGTGATGAAAATAGCTGTAGGTTTCCGAGGGAATCGATTTTAGTTGCTGTGAATGCCTAATCTCCCAATATTTAGAAGTTTCTTTATTGACTACTAATTAATTATGCATTGTGTGCTCCATACACATTCCTTAGCCCCACCTACAAGAAAATGCCAAACCTAAAGACAGGTTCCATGTTTTGTCTTTCTGTGTCCCATAAAATTCAGCTTATAATCTTTAACAAATTTGTTGAATTGAACTAGAAGTAAATATAAATGCTTTAATGGTTAATTCTTTACTTGGTAATACCTCTGTTTTAAGTTCTCATTGGCTATTTATGAAAATCATTTTCAAACTTAAAATGAAGTAAAAAGTAAAAATAAAAGCAGAAACCAAGAAACAATAATGAAATATTTTGTTGGGCTCTTACAAAATAAAAAATAATTATTATATTTCCTTTTTTAAGTGTCACAATTTTGAAGGACAGTGTTTTTCAGAAAATTATAAAAGTAAGACCTGCTGATTATACTGGAAATATAATTTAAAACAGCTCCACAAAGAGAACTCTGCATTGACTATTACCAAACTACACTGATTTCTATTTCATAAAATGCTAATGGTATGAGGTTAGTAGGCAAATTTTTAAAATTTAAAGAGAAAGAAAAAGACATATGTCATAGTTAGGGTTTCCATTGCTATAAAGAGACACCAGGACCAAGGAAACTCTCATAAAAGAAAGCATTTAATTGGGGCTGGCTTACAATTTCATAAGTTTAGTACATTATCATCATGATGGGAAGCATGGAAGCATGCAGGCAGACATGGTGCTGGAAGATCCAAGAGTTCTACATCTTGATCCACAGGACCCCGGGTCACTGGATGTAGTTTAAGCATAGGATAACTCAAAGCCTCCCCTAGAGTGACACACTTCTCCCAAGAAGGCCACACCTACTCTAACAGGGCCACACTTTTCAATAGTGCCACTCACCATGGGCAAAGCATTCACATCCATGAGTCTAGAGAGAGGAGAGATCTTCGCTAACCTGGATCAAGTCAGAGCAGACTGCAAAGCCTGACCTGGAAACAGCCAGGCTCCAGGCCTGTGAATTCCAGTCCTACTCTGGGAATGGATGTAACCAGGAACTGGGTGGCCAGTAAGCAATAGCACAGATAGAAGCCTAATCTGTGGAAGGTAGAGAAAGTACCCAAGTACCTGAAGGGGGCTGCAACCCTGTAGGTGGAACAACAACAGGAACTAACCAGTACCCCCGGGGTTTGTGTTTCTAGCTGCATATGTAGCAGAAGATGACCTAATCGGCCATCAGTGGGAATAGAGGCTCCTTGGTCTTCCAAACTCTATATGACCTAGCACAAGGCAAGGCCTGGGCCAAGTAGTGGGAGTGGGTGGGTAGGGGAACAGAGGTGGGGGGAGGAGTATGGGAAACTTTCGGGATAGCATTTGAAATGTAAATAAAGAAAATAATAATAAAAAAAAAAAAAAAGAAAAACATGCAGACCTACTCCATTAACCTACTGGGTGGAGCCTTCCCAATGAGCACACAGTAGATCTTTCCTGAGAGTCTCTGTAGAATAGAGAAGACCTCCTAATACATATGTCACCAACAAAGAGTTTTCAAAAAGAGAGAGAGAAAGTTCATGCAAAAAATTATAGGGTTTAAAGAAATAAGACAATGTCTTGCATGAATTTCCTAGTGCTCAGTAAAGGAAAATCCACTCTAAATCTAAAATGTATCAAATCAAATGAAGAAAAATATGATCTGATGAAAGAGATGCAGGCAGAGATTTAACCCCAGATCAGTCTCAGGATGTCCGTGACAGCTCTGATGAGAGATGTTCCTCTCCTTAACACTAACCTCCCCGCATCTCATTCGCTGTCAGTGTACTAAAGAGTCACAAAGATAAGTGGACAGACCTCACTTCCAACTTTCTCAGAACAGAGTCAATCTCTGTTTCCTTAAATTCACTCCCATATTTGTTTTAGAAACCTGTCTTACAAATCTATTGTTTTAATTAGTGGTTATATTTTTTCAGGAAATTTTATGGCAGTTTTTCCACTGGACAGGTTTTGTATTTTGGTCAGCATCTGCCCTCTGATGCTTTTTAATGAAATGAAGATTCTTAGGTTCACTGCCAATATCTGTGTATCTGTGGATTAACAACCATGCTATTTAGCGGCTGATATAGACTTTGTGGAGAAATTCTTTGCAGTTCCACAAATCCATAGGTGACTGAAAAGCCCGTGAAGTTGGATTTTATTCAAAGAATGCCATATATTGTTTAAACAAACATTTCATTCATTTTCACTGTTCCTTTACCCCCTCAATTACTATCTGTTAAGTACATGATAAGAAGATGGTCAACTGCTGATTTAGGTATAAGATGCTTAACCAAATCCCCATCAAGATGCCAGGCCCTGTGATATAAGAAATCATATGTGAATGTCTGTTATGATGCTAATACCCAAGATTTTGGTTGTACCAAATTAAAACCTTCCTTGCACATCCAAAAATTTACTGAACTCTAGCAAACCATATAACAGAATTATAAAAGCGTAATGGTGTTATTATCTTTGGAAATATAAAAGTATAAATTGGCACTGAATAATGAGCTAAAAATTACAAAAAGAAATATAAACTCCAGAAATTCCTTCAAAACCAATGTGTCAAAACCAAATTTTTCCAGAATTCCTCATTTCTACCTTTCTACTAATCAGAAGAACCAATTTTAAGGAAAGCTATTCAATTATTCAAAACCTTAGCAAGCAATCACAAGTGAAATAACCATTAGAACACTCAGCCGAATCAGCTGGTGTGTTTGTGCAAGTATATCTTGGCTCAGGAACAAAGAGTTTTAAGGAATGTCTTCTGATTGATAATTCTACTCCCAATTAGTAGATAGTTAATGCTTGGTCAATTTTTGTTGCTAAATTCTGATAAATATATTTGAAATAAAACCCATGTATCACACAAGAATCTATTCCAAAATACATGGCATAAATTTCTGCTTTTTCAACCAACAGCAAACAGGCACATTCTATACTAATGGATTACAGTAGTTCCTGTAAGGATGCGTTAGTGACTTCCAGTTTGAGTGGTTACAAAGTAAGCTCAGCTGCCTCTGCTCACTGTGTCTCACCCTGGGATCTCCTCCATACCCATCTTTCTTCCTCGTTCCCTCGACACTTGGGACTTCCCTCCATCACAAACTAAAAACATGGAACTGCCATATTCTTCGATTTCCAGAAGCATGTTCTAAACAATCCTTTCCCATATAAATTTCTCAGCCTCTGCTAATTTGTCATAGCAACAAAAAAGACTAAAGCCCTTATAGGTCTTTACTCTTCTCATCATTCTTCTTGCCCTTGAAGATCTAAGTCCTTTAGTCAAAAGCGATCTCTTTCCTCTCTGAGCTGTGCGAGTATGGACTTACCAGTTATGGTGTCAATCAAAATAACCTACATTAAAACACGTGATGCCCTTCAGTAACTTCAACCCATGTGAATGAATTGATCAATGCCCTTGGAAATACACAGTAGGACAGCTGTCTTCTTTTGCTTTTTCTGACAATATTAATATATGTGTTCTATCTTTCTATTCACTCCCTCTCTCTTCTATCTCTTCTCTCTTCTCTCTCTTCTCTCCTCTCTCTC
>NC_034592.1:8813870-8844080 GCF_900095145.1 Mus pahari | reverse complement strand
CATCATGGCGTCTCCTCACATCAATAGAACAGTGATAAGGTATGCAGTGACTGAATGGTGAGACCAGGTTTTCAACCCAGGTACTTGCCTGTGTCATAGACTGCATAGATCATGCAATCATGGTTATCATACTCAAGTCTCTCAAGTGACTTCAACTCAACCTTCTGCTTTTCAAATCTTTTTGAGAAATTTTTATAATACTGTAACATATAGGCAGCCAACTGTGCACCTTGTGCCAATAATTAGTATCCAAAGAGGTACTTTCTTGTAATGAACTGCATCTAAGGATTTATGAAATCAATTGAAAACACTAACAGTCTGGGAACAGTGTATAGGGCCAGTGGTGTTGTTCAGGGGACAAATGCTTGCCTCACATGCACAAGTCTTACTTAGTTCCAAATCTGCCTAAAGAAAAATCAAGGACAATCTCTTCTGCGTCTGATCCACAAAATCTAATATCCGTGCACGGATAGGTAGCACTTATTGGATTCAGTGTGCTGAAACGTGTCTTTAAAAAAATAACATTTTTTAAAGTAAAAAAAGGAAATAGGGCCTGAGAAATTATAATATGTAAAAGCAAAAAGAAGAAGGCTTCCCAAGGGTATATATTCCTAGAAGTCATGAAATGAAGACTGGCCATCCTCGTGGAGATGAAAGGACCTGAGAACTGAACTGGTCAGAGATTCACAAAGGCAGCTACTTGCTTCCCAGCAGTGCTCCTATGCACAAAGAGCAGTGGAAGCTAACTCTCCACCTCTTCTTTACTAAGAGGCCCAAGAGACTTCCATTAATTCCAGTACAAAGTACATTGATAAAAATCCACCCAAGGGAAGCCAATGGCTATGGCCAGTCACAAGAAGAAACAACAATCTTGCTGTGCTACTTCTCAGGTGCAAACAGAAACTATAGAGGGAAGCAGAGGAGAAACCTGTCACAGAGTACTTTTAAAAATAAAGGTACAGTCACCAAGTTAGTCAGTTAGCAAAATACTGTCAGAAACAAGCAGACCTGAAGACAGACCTGTAAATGATTGGTAAATGGTTTTTGTGAAAAGTGGGATGGTGTGACAAATAAACCCATAGGTTAAAAAGCAAATTTAAAACAATTAGCCATACCAGAAAACACATCCAAAGTCAACTTTCAATGCTTATAAATGCTTTACAGTAAATGTGCCAGTCAATTGAACAGTGTACATTTGAATCTCAAGCATGACCACGTTCTAAGGTATGTTGCAAGGACCAAGAGTGACTCTCTGCAACAGCAATGGTGTAACTTCCATGGGAAGAAGTCCCATTTTCTGAACAAATCTTGGTTTTATATTGTAGACTGAAGTCTTACATGCTTGCTCTTGTAAGACTTATTTTTACTTCTAATTATTTGTATGTATGTGTGTCTTTGTGAGGGTATATGCAGGTGAGTGCAGCATCTACAGATACCTGAAAGGCCTAAGTCCTCTCAAGCTGGAATTATAGGGAGTTGTGAACTTCTTGAATCAAGTGAGAATCTGAACTCTGGCTCTGTGCCAGAGCAGGAACTCTGGCTCCTGCCTAAGTTAACATGCTCTTAACTGAGCACATGTTCAGTGGGGCCATCTCTCCATTCCCTTGTGTGATTTCTTCTTCTTTTTCTTTTATTTTTTTTTAATGCTATTGGATAGTTTCTTCCTTTATATTTCAAATGTTTTCCCCTCTCCAGGTCTCTCCTTCAGAAACTCCTATTCCATCCCCCCTCCACCTGCCTCTATGGGGGTACAATGAGAGATTTTTGTCTAAAATAAACAAACAAACAAAAACAAAAAACAAAAATCAAAGGTAGAAAGCAGTAGAGAAAGTCACAAAGGTCAACCTCCACAGGCACTCACACAATAGGCATACACACCCACATGCCTTAAGAATGCTTCAGAGTCCTAAAGTTGTGTTCAAATTGTGTTGTTTCTTAGCCTGGGACTCATCAGATATTGTGGAGAATTGCAGGCTGGTCTCCAGTTGAGCTGAGGTCTGAACCCTGGTGGTGATAATTTACCTTCATGACAAGGTAGGCATTCCCTCAAGCTCCTGGAACTCTGGCTCCTGCCTAAGTTACTGCCCCCCACAGCCCCCACAAGAGAAGCATGGTCAGTAGTCACGTAGGCAATGGCCCAAGCTTCTGACCTTCAGACTAAACTCCTCCCCAGTTACCTAGCAACAGTGAAGATCATAAAAGGGGCTATTCAGCCCCACCTCACTCTCTTATCTTTTATGCTCTTACTTGTCTCCCTCCTACCCCTCACTCTCACCCTCTCTCCCCTCTCTTTGTCTTCTCCTCTCCTCTCTCCTCTCCTTTCCTCTCTCCCTCTTACTCTCTTTCTCTCTAGCCTTCTCTCTCTCTCTCTCTCTCTCTCTCTCTCTCTCTCTCTCTCTCTCCTTTCTCTCTTTCCCCCTGCATTTCTATAATAAAGCTCTAAAAACCATAGAGAGTCTCTGCTCATCAAGGCTGTGCGCACTCTCACAGGTGTTGGGAACCTCTTCCCTCATCCCTCTCTCCTATAACCCTGGAGCTTTAGCAAGGTAGCTCCAGGGTCCCCAGGTAGAGCTGCCCCTAGCCAACCCCTGAAGAGTGGGATAGAGGATTGCCCACCCAGGGATGAGTGGAGGGTAGTTAGCAGCCCTCCCACACCTGACAGACTAGAGGATAGGGAAAACTCTGGCAGGGCATGGGTTCCCCCCCCCCTCTTCCCAGAGTTCCCTTTTTTAGTTCCCACAAGATATCTAGTTCTCTCTTTTGGGAGGCAAGGTAGAAAAAGCTAAAAGACAAAAGGAATTAAAAAGAGTAGAGAAGAAAGAAATCAAGGCAATAAATAAGGAAGGAGGGGTAAAGAAGATGAAAGTAAGATGGATCAGAGAGAAATGAATAGAGAAAGCTGGAAATTAAAGATGGATTTTTTTCCAATTACACATTTATGTGAGAAGAAGAATGTAACCTAATTTTTAATTTGGTCGTTTGATTGTGGAGGAGGATTTCTGTGAATTTAACTGAACAGTTTTTTTAAAGCTCACTATTTATATGTCAAAGAACAAGATGTCGTTTTTTAAAATTATCATGTGTTGGTTCATTCTTTCACATCTACATCAGCGACAGAAACACTCAACATTAGAGAACTGAGAATAATCACTACTCGATTTGTAAAGCCACCTACTCTAAATTCTTTATAGTCTTCTTTTAAAATGCATCTCGCACTAACAAAAAAACAATAGAAACAAGCACATAACTAAGTCATTATGGTGTATGCAAATTTTTTATTTGATGCTAAAAATAATAGCAGTTGGTTCAAGCAGGTGTGACAATAGATGCTCACTAAAAAGAATTACAGTCATTAATTTTAATTAAACTATTCATTTTTAATTAGAACTGTTTTCAAAAACTTAATGAAGTAAAACATAAAGCAAAATAAAGTAAGATCTAGAAACTAAATATTCAGATTCTAGGAAGAAATTTTAATTTGTAAGGAACCAGGCTCCAGCTAGACTTTTCCACTTTTGAATGAGGATGGAAGTACCTCTCAAAATGAAATCTGTCTAAATCTTCTTTATGAATGGGAGATAATGATAAAACCAGTGGGAAGTAAGGATGTTTGATTAGTTGTTTCTGGTATTCCATGTGAATTTTAATTTATGTCTATGAGTATATGTGCACATGCATGTGGGCACCCACAAAGGCTAGAAAACGGGGTCAGATCACTAGAGTTCAAGTTACAAGTGATTGTGAGCCTCTATCTTGGTGCTGGAAACAAAACTTCAGTCCCCTTAAAGAGCATCAAGAGCTCCTTGTCTTTGTTCCATCTCTCCAGTTCTGATATTATACATGAATTTAAAGCATGAGATGACTCTTACTAATGAGAAATATAAACAAGAAGTGTGATCAAGGTTTTGTTATACCCGCAACTGACCAAAATTCTTAACTAAAACAAAATGTAATTGATGCCTAAGTCTCTATTCCCTCAACTACAGCATGAGAGTGAGGGTAGATTTTCTAGCCCTGTACATCCAGGACATAATTCCATTCATCTCTATGCATGCCCGTACTTACTCATGTGACAAGTAAAATAGAAGATTATTATTATATATATAGTTACTATAAATAATAACAATTAAAAAGCATTTGTTAATACCATAAGATAGTGCCCCACCAAAGCAGAAAAACGTTCTATGAAATCTATGAAAGGCACCAGCCTAGAACTCAAAGACTAAGCTAGAATCCATCAGGTAGTTAAAGTTGGAACCAGTGTGTTATTCTAAAGAAAAAGCATGAGCAAATACATGCACAGAATAAATAAATGAAATCACATGAGAACTTTGTGGGAAGCAAGCAGCTGGGTATTACAGAATGGGTAAATCAATGCAAATATTTGTTACACATCTTAATTTTATATATATTGCCATGGCACTTGAAATACAGCTATGGAAAACACTAATGTGGTTTAGGACTTTATGAAACATAAATCCAGCACAGAAGACCAACATGTATCAGCTATAACATGTAGAGAGTATTGACAAGCTTCCTCTACATTGCAGAAAAGAGTTAACATGAATAGAAAACATTCCGTGCAAAGCATGGATCACAGGACTATCACACAGAAACAATAGACTTAGAGAGGCTAAGGAATGAGAACAGTCTGAACACAAGACAGCACTTTAAGCTGTATTGAGCAATACTGCCTCAAGAAAGTCAATGTGATACCATTGTTATAAAAGTTTCCTAAAATAGGCAAAGCACTCATGATGAATTGGAGAAGAATAAAAGCAAATGCAGAAGGGACTACCAGAGTCCAAGTAAGCTGAGAGTGTGTGTAGATTTTTAGGTGCTCTGCTCAAAAGAAAGAAAAGGTGGGGGCAGAGAATGGCCATGTTAAATGGTAGAGAAGTTCCTTTCTTGGCTATAATAACTGCTACATGAAGGAAAACTATAAGAAAGACAAATGTCACATGTTCTCTTATCCGAGGCTCCTAGTTCCAAATGTTCAGATGTGAATACATATCCTGTAGTAACTGAAGAAACCAGAAAGTGAAAAGGGGCCATTGCAGGATGAAGGAGCAATAGAGAGGAAAATAGCAAGGTATGATGGAAGAAATAGAAAAATTGGGAAGCTCTGATTAGAGAGAATGAAGGGAAATAAATGCATAAGAGGGAATGAAATAAAAGTAAGACTGGCCAGGCAATGGTGGTGCACGCCTTTAATACCAGCACTTGGGAGGCAGAGGCAGGCAGATTTCTGAGTTCAAGGCTAGCCTGGTCTACAGAGTAAGTTCCAGAACAGCCAGGGATACACAGAGAAGCCCTATCTCGAAAAACCAAAAAATAAAAAATAAGATAGATAGATAGATAGATAGATAGATAGATAGATAGATAGATAGATAGATAGATAGATAGATAGAGTAAAAGTAAGACTTTCTGGAAACAAAGGAAATCAAGAAACAATACTGTCTACCTAAAAGTACCTATAATGCACAACATAGAAATATACATACTTGATTTAAATGAAATTTTCCAATCTTACCTGACAATGCACCCTCCAAGAGTCAAACATCATCTAACAAAAATCCCAACATCAGGCATGAAAAGTCCTCTTTTGAATTGTTGGACAGAATTGTCCAAGAGACTCTCAAAACATCACAAACTATTTCTATTGTCTCTGGCTGCTCCCCAAAGATGGAAGGTAAGTCCCTATTTCTGAAGATATCATAAACTCCAGACAAAGGGCCCATAGACCCCTGAGCTGGGGCCTTCCTGCATAAATACTCCCTAAGGACTAGCTTTCATAGTACCAGTTTACATAATACTATGCAAAGTTTCAAACGAGAGAAGCAACAACAGTCCTACACAACCACATCAATGACCAACATCACAAATAACCCTAAGAGTGCTGTAGTGGCACACATACCTTAGGGGTAGCCAACAGCTCTCTGGTTGGACTTAAGGCTATTCAACAAGAGGAAAGTTGTATCTGGCATTAGGAAACCCAGGGCTGGTGAAATCATGGTATCTTGGAGAAGAACCTATAACCACTATTTTATTAAACAACTATAATCCCTAACTATACTCTAAATATTTGTTTTTATACCAACAAATATGTGTACTTCTTATCTCTCATCAAGGAAAGTTCTCCTACAGAAACCCACAACCAAGCAAAGAGTTGTGGATACCAGTCCTAAAACAACTCCTGCACCTAAGGCTCAGGAATCATTGTAGAGGGGGGCGGGGAGGCTGTGGAAAGATTGTAATGTAGAGGCAGAGAGAGTTTGCTATGAGATTGTGTATTCTAGTTATGTCAGAAACTACATCCACAAAGTCTTACTAACCTGACTGAGCTAAAGAAGTACAACAATAAATATGCTAATGGAGGGGAGGGGACAAGAGGCCTCAACCATACAACAGAGTATCTCACCAACTAAAGAATACTGAGAGCAGGAAAACAAGTCTTCCCCAGAGAGCACACCAATTGGTTGTCCAACACAAAATGGTCAGCCTTAAAACATACTACAAGTAATATTATATAGACTGAGCAGGTTATATTCATGTACTTAGGAATATATAGATGATATAGATATAGATTAGATATAGATATAGATGTGTGTGTGTGTGTGTGTGTGTGTGTGTGTGTGTGTGTGTGTGTGTGTGTGTGTGTAAAAACATTTAATGAAAAAAGAGACCATGAACTGGAAAGAAGACAAACAGTTCTCTTTCCCATAAGATAAGACTTGGAAGCAGAAAAGGGAAGGGGAAATGACATGATTATATCATTATAATCTCAAAAAATACAAGAAATACTTTTTAAAAACACATTATACCAGTCTAAATAATCATAATACTAAACATCATCACCTATATGAGGTGTAAACAAAGTTGATAAAGTCCATTATAGTCAAGAAAGAAAATTGATTTGGGAGTTATCATTATATTATATCATTATATATTATATCATTATATCTGATATATTATATCATTAAATTATCACATGACTGGACGTGGGAGGCAAGGGGAAAGGCTACCACAGTCACTGGAGGTCACACTATAAACACTTTCATAATTCAAAATCTAACCAGCTCTGAACAAGGTGGGAAAATGGAGTATTCTACTGCATTGTGACAAGTTTCCACCATGTTTTATGTAAGTGTAGCGAAGGGAGTGCCAGATCAGATCTGATTTGCCATCATAATGGGATTTTTTTCCCCACATGAGCTAATGATGCAGAGTTATATTTAACCCCCAGAAGTCACCCTCAGGCACTTGCTGTATATCTGATTGCTTCTCATATCTCGATTTAGACAACTAGCAATTTTTCTGCTACAGAATATGACAAAGAAAGGGTTTAATAGGTAGGTTTACCCCTCTCAATTGGTTCCACTATAAATTTAGTTGCATACTCTGAATCTGTTCACTAACTTCAAATTTCTTCCACTGCTTCCTCACCAAACTGAAAAGATTAAGGGAGTCTGGCACTCTGAGTCCATGTCCATTGGCATGTGTGTAGATCTTTATCCATTAACCTTGGCCTTGTCAGGACTTCTAGGCCTCAGAGATGCCTAGCAGTATTTTACAATTTTATTTCCAACAGTGGAATCCAAATTTCCTTATATATTTTCATAAATATTTACCTTTGGCATCCCTGCTCATGATGAGCTGGGCCTCTATATTCACTTACATTGTATTACTGCATCCTAATTTGTATTCTAAATCTCAGCCCAGAATACTGGTCCCTCAGATAATAATACAAAGCTTTCACAATCCCCTTGGGTCCTGTTTCAAACTGGACATTTCCACAATTCAAAGTGGCAATCATACATTAAAAACCAAGAGTAGCACATACAGAAAGAAACTCCTGCTGTCCATCAATTTAGAGGCTCATAATTGATAATAAGGAACTATGAGTACTTTACCCTAAATGAGATGTTTTTATCAGCCTCACAACTACCACCAAGTCTCAGAGAGCATTACATAAAAGGAGGCTGAGAAGATATAAGAGCTGAAGAATGAAAAGAAGTATTGTGAAGTGCTGTCTTATAAAGGCGGCATAACTGTTGTGATAGTAGTTGTGGTTCTGTGTACAAGATCAAGTCAATCAAACTTCCAACAAACATGGGGGAGTACTCTCCAGGCTGCATCTGTTACTGGGAGCTATTGGCAATCAATAGTCATTGAGGGAGGGAAAAATCATTTGTCTTTTCTATTACCCTGGTGTTGCCACTGGTAAGAATACCATGCTCCATTGGATGGCCCTATACCTGTGCACATATGGGCAACACTAATCAGACTTGGTAGGTTATCAGAAAGGATGAGAGGGAAGATGAGGAAAAAATGTATCTTTAATTTTTTTAAACCTTATTTTTAATGATGGTTCTTAAACACTTTAACCTTCCTTTTAGCCCACCACCCCCCAGAGATAGTGGTAAAGAAAGGATACGGGCAAAGTAGACCTGTTGTTTAAAAAGGTTCTTTCAAGTCCCCGTGCTCAGTCCAATGGTTGGCTGCAAGCATCCACTTCTACATTGGTGAGGCTCTGGCTGAACCTCTCAGGAGACATCTGTATAAAGTTCCCAGTGGAGGAGTTAGGGGAAGGACTGAAGGAGCTGAAGAGGTTTGCAACCCTATTGGAAGGACAACAATGTCAACCATCCAGACCCCTCAGAGCTCTTAGGAACTAAACCACCAACCAAAGAGTACACAGTGGGTACCAATGGCTCCAGCCTCATATGTATCAGAGGATGGCCTTATCTGGCATCAGTGGAACGGGAGACCCTTGGTCCTGTGAAGGCTTGATGCTCCAGCATAGAGAGTGGTGAGGTGGGAGTGGGTGGGTGAGAAGGGGAGCACCCTCATAGAAGCAGGGGGTAGGGGTTGGATAGGGGAGTTTTGGAGGGGAACCAGGAAGGGGAATAACATTTGAAATGTAAATAAGTAAGATAACCAATAAAAATTAAATTAAAAAAAAAGGGGGGGGGGGTCTTCAGAGCAACTCTTGTCTCCATTGTCTGGAAATTGGCAATTCAGTTCACATGCCAGCAGCAGCAGCTCAATCCACTGGCAAACACTTCATGGAAATACCAGAAGTCCAGTCAGCAGGAGGTACCAACAGGAACAACAGGAGAAATTCTCCACTGTGCCTTACTCAGGGAAGGGAAGATCAGGGAATGCATGATGCCCACAAGCAATGCACAGCTAGCTCTATAAGCAAGCCTCGCTCAGCCTCCTGCAATGTCCATCTATTTATACTCTCCAATCACCATGTGTCCTCCACGTGCCTTGCCTCAGCAACTGCATGGTGGCATACATCTGCAATCCCAGCACTTGGACGCTGACTCAGAAGGATAATATGTTCAAGACTAGCCTAGGAGACATGGCTAGGAGGCTAGAGATGGCAGCTCCACTGCAGAACCCATGGCTACATCATAGTGTCTGGGGCAGATCCCCAGCATTGATGTCTGTGGACCTTTCCATGTACCACACATGGATAAGGTTTTGTGAACTTCTTATTTTTGTAACATTTTTGACAGTCCAAAAATAAAAAGAAACTAATAATAAATCCTAAAGTAATTGTTTGTAATAAGTTTAAGTTCTCTTTTAAAATAATTCTTGGGTTACAGATAATTGTAGCATATACTAAAAGTAAGAGCAATTTCCATGTGAATGAGATAGGTATTGCTTATTTGCTTTTAAATAAAGAATTAAATATTACCAGATTTTTGATACTGTATCTTCAAAGTTATTCAAAATTGATAAATACTTGATTTCATAATTATCGATACTGATAACATCCCCAAATAAATATGCAGCACAAAATGGCAGCAGTATGTTTAGGGCCATAAAATTAAGAATGTCTGACCTAATCCCAAGCAAAAATTCATTTCATCATTTTTATGAAATTCCAATCAGTAACTCAACAGTTTTTTTAAAAACAAACATCCTAACACATTATCCCCAGGGATATACATATATGATAGTGAGAAAATAGTAAAAGAATATTTTTCCATAATTATATGTTAAGTTTCTGTAACAGCGTACACTCTGAAGCCAGAGAAGGGTCTGAGCAGTTCAGAGTACGTGTTACTCTTGGAGAGGATGTGGGTGGTCTGACCTCTGTGTGCTCAGAAGTGAGGTTGCAGGACAGCCAGGAATGCAACAGAGCACCTTGCCTGAAACATCTGGGATTCATGCCATGTTGGATTTCAATTAATTTTTGGTCTTTACGAGTTCAGAGACTTGCTGCTGCCATTTTTCACATATAAGGAAATAGCCTACAGTAAGACTGTGGGAGCTGGCTTATACAAATCACCCTACACTGATTTCCAAAGTTTTTATCCAAAGACTCAGGATAAAAGGGGTTGGCAGTTTGGCATCTTACCAAGCCCCTACCCACCGAGTAAACACATTTGAGAAAGACTTCCTCCTACCATGACTGCTCTCAGTAACCTCGGAGTCCTCATAAATTGTTAAATCATACTAGAGAACCTGTTTCTATTACCACTATACGTCAATGAGTAAAGAATGAAGTTCATTTCAAGCAGCAACACGGTATTATATTTTAATACATCATAACTTATTTGGCCAATTCTGTATCGTGATTTGTTTCCAGATTTTCAGTGCATTAATTCTTACTGTTGGCTGTTTCCTTATATGTGAAAAATGGCATTCAGTACTGTAATTATTAATTCTGTGGCACACAGATGTGCATAGCCGTTTCAGAAGATATTCTTTGGCAAACACAAGTTGAAAAACCAGTTTAAACCAAGAAGTGTGTACTTTTAATTATAGTAGTTTTACCATCTTACCAGAAAGTTCAATCATAGCTGCGTTTATACCAATTCTGAAGTATAACTCATCACACGGTATAATAATTTGATTGTTTGATTTGGTGAGATGAGGTGTTACCATGTTCCATATTGGTCTTGAAATCACAATCCCTCTGCCTTGACTTGTTTAGTGCAGGAACTACTGTGTGCCAATCTAGTAGCCAAAATACTTTTACTTCCGGGAACTGGGTGAAGTTTGGTTTTTATGATAAAGATTATTTATTTTCATGTGTCCAAGTTAACATTTTATATGTATGTTAGTCACTTAGTACTTCATCAATTGCATTTTCAAGTTCCCTAGAATGAAGTGATTTACTTAAGTTATGATTCCCTTTGTTACTCCATGTTATTTTAGGGATAAGAAATACACTTGGAACAAACACCTGTAACACTAGCACTTAGAAGCTGAGGTGGAGGTGGGTAATAATTGCAACCCTGAGCCTAGCCTGGGTACTAGGCTAGCCTGGACCACATAGCAAGTCTCTATCACACACACACACACACACACACACACACACACACACACACACACACACGTGCAAGATGCATTTGAGTTAATCTATTAAAGAAATACTCTTTAGAAAATCAAATGTACACATTGTTGATTATTAAATTACCAGTGAAACTGGGTTCAGCAAATTTCAAACAGTGAAAGATAGTATAGCTAATTAAATCTGAGGAAACTAAAGTAAAGGGTCTTGCATGAGACAGCATTAGAAGCAGTAATCTGCCATTTAGCTAGAACACAACCCACAACTTACAACGGTGCATAAGAAAAGGAATGTAGTGTTCTTGTGAAGGAGATGTCTAGATAACCACAAAGCTTTGATGTCTTTTAGATTCCCACAAAAGATTCATATTCCCTCGGACCACAAGATGGCAAAGGGCACTGTGCACCCTTGTTTCAATTGCTGGGAGCATGGAATTGAGAACCAAGTTTTATCTCATCAATTTGTATGAATCAAAACTTAATTTAGGAACTCTCAAGAACATTACAAAACCTCCAGAAAAAAAAATCAGCATCTCCTAACTTTAGCAGAAAAAAAAATTATGTAAGAAATCCAAGCAGGTTAATGATTCACAACTCTGAAAACAAATTAGGGAAATCCACTCAGCTGGGCTTGGGCCTCATTCAGCTTCTCTATAAAGCAAGACAGTCTTACTGAACCTCAAGATATTTAACCTAATGGAAAGGGAACTTAACAGTGGCTGAAAATAATCTCCAAATAGTTGAGAAAGGGGTTTCCATTTTTACTTTGGAAGTTATGGTAGAAGAGAACAAAAGCCACGTGTGAAGATGAAGGGAAGCCTTCAACAGAGAACTGTCTTCAGATTTCTGCTCAGCACCTGGCACCCTGTGACAGACCTCGGAGGACCCAATTACTGTACTTCATTCTGATAAGGAAGTTTTACTCCCTTTAAATGGAGACTTTGCTCTAACAAAAGTGAAAAGAAAAGCCATGGCACAGTGTGAGCACTGTTTAAACATCTGGACAATGGCCAATTCACCACTTTCCATTTCTAGCATGAA
The DNA here is from genome assembly GCF_900095145.1 of Mus pahari. Taxonomy (NCBI): domain Eukaryota; kingdom Metazoa; phylum Chordata; class Mammalia; order Rodentia; family Muridae; genus Mus; species Mus pahari. Next base: position 8,831,726 of record NC_034592.1, on the reverse strand, counting down.
ATAAATGCATGAATGAGACAAAACCTTGTCCTAAACTCACAATCCTCTTGCCTTGGCACCCCTTGTCCAGGGTTCCAGCATAAGCTGCCCTCCTTGGCTCTGGCCTCACTCTAGTTTCACTGGGTTAATACGGTAGCCAAGGAGAAGATTTCAGTAGCTGATATCCGGTTCAAGCTTGTCCTTAATGTCCCTCCGTGAATCAGAAGGCAGTGTAACTGATTCAATTGCTCATAGGAACTCAGAGATTTGCAAGCCTTCAAAGCCTGTTTCCCCTGTGCACTAAGAGCTAGTTTATCATCTAGAATTAGCTGGCCTCCTCTGTGTCCAATATGGTAGACACTTGATTACAAGCAGCTATAAAATGCTTGAATAAGGTTATAGAGGCCATTTACCTGAATTTTTCATTTTATTTAATTTTAGTTATTATAAACTAATACTAGGAGCTAGATATGGCTGGTGCCCCTCCCAATGGACAGCACAATTCCAGAATATTTCTAAAAATTCCACTGAAAATAAGTGTCATGCACACAAGAATAAACAGCTGCTTCCAAATTTTTCACTAAATCAGAGACTAAGCTGAAGATCTCTGAGAGAGCTGGAAACCCCATTATGCTCAAGGGAATAGTTTCAAAAGAAGGGCCAAGTAAGGCTTTCTTTAATTCTTTGCTTAAATTCCTCTTCTCATATACTTCATATACGTATACTTATAAATAACACCCATTCTTACATTTTTAAAACATATGTTCTAACTAAAATGATGTGAAATTACAGACACACTCATACACAAGATAGTCCATTGACATGGAGAGACATGAGGTATGCTATCTATGACTCGTGTGTGTGTGTGTATGTGTGTGTGTGTGTGTGTGTGTGTGTGTGTATTACATATATGGATATATGCAATCTCCCCAGCCCTAAAGTTACATTTTAATATATTTTTTTAATTTTTAAATTGTGCACATATGTGTATGAGAGTATAAGCACATGTGAGTGCAGGTGCCTACTAAATCCAGGAGAGGGCACCAAGTCCCCTGTAGGTGAACGTACAGACAGCTGTAAGCACCTCAATATGAGTGCTAGGAATCAAACTTTGGTCCTCTGTAATAGCAGTATGCATTCTAACTGCTGAAACATCTTTCCATCTCCCAAAGTGACATTTTAACAATTCTGAAAAAGTATCTCAAAGTGAGAATAACTGAAAATGTCTATTTCAAAATGTTTCCAGTGTTATGTGAATTTTGTTGCCAAAATCTACAAATGTTCAGAGCCCTACAATATAAACTTGAAGATAAAAGTTCCCAATCAATACCACAAGAAGAGAATAAGCTGATTTAAATTATATATAACATATGTATGATATATAACATATATCTGATATATTTAACATAAATATATAACTATATATATTTGTATATAAAGGATTATGTAAACATATAATCCTTTAAAATACTAAACACCCAAGTGTCAGATTAGCTTATAGAGACTAACTCTAGGTAAGATAAAAAATTGCTGGCTGTATTTTTGCATAACCCTTTGAAAAACTCATAAGTAAAACTGAAAAATAGGCAACATGACTTTGCAAAAAGAGGCTACAGCTGCTCCCATCCCTTTGGATTAATATACCCATGCAAAGTATATTTATCACTGTGACAGATCTTAAAACTGGGTATAAAACCAGCTGACCCTAGAAACCTTTGGATCACAGCATTCCCAAGGAATAAACTATTTTAACAATGTTAACAAAGAATTGGTTATAACATCCTCAATCAAAAAATTTGCAAAAAATTTTTAATATTTATAGCAGTGCAAGTTAACTATAATACTGTCATTACAGATATTACTTTTACAAAATAATACCAATTTCATCTAAGTACGATGGAGATCTTTATGCCAACTTGATTATGTTTCCTGGTTGATAAAAAGATATATATGTAAATATTATAAAAAATTGTATACTCTGTATATTAAAAATTTAGGAGGCACCTAATGTCCATTAAAGCCCTATAACCAAGTAGCTTAAAGCAATGGTCTTAGTAATTTCGTTTTCAATTTTTCTTTATTGCTATAGTAGAAATACATAAAAAGAGTCTTTGAAAATGAAAATCAATTCATTCTGTATTTCTGTACAACAGAATATTTTGTGTGCTCAACGCAGCAGTAGGAAAATCAACTGAGAATTAAATCGATACTGAAAGCATGGTCCAGTCCGTTCTGCATGGATTGGGTCAGTTAAGAAGAATCACCGTGCACGACATCCTCAGAGGTGGCCTCCAATCCTGTTTGCCATGTGCCTGGAGTGAAGCTGCTTCCAGACCTGGGTATCTGAACTCAACCGTACTTCTGGGTGTCTGCCATTGTCCCACGTCAGTCTGCCATTTCCAACACCGACCCTGCTCTATGGATATCTCGTTTCAGGAGTTGAAAAGTCAACACTCCCTGAAAATTACAAAGTGTAGTTTGTCCTGCTTAAGACTTGGCCATGTATAAATTCCTCTGCTATTAACAGGAGGAGAATAATAAACATTAGCAAAATATAGAACCTACTCCAAGCAGTGATTGGTGTCCTGGTTTCTAATGATACATATTCATAAAGATAAAATCTGCATAGTAAAAATGTGACCCTCATTAAGTGTTTTCCAGTAAATGCCAGATTATACAGTGACCCTGGAGTTAGAATCACAAGATCAGGACAAAAGAACACCACAGCAGATGAAAAAAAAATCCTCCAAGCAGGAGATTTTTCTTTGTTTTCCCAAAAAGTGATCTCTTCAAGAAAAGCTAAGTTCTTATCTCCAACTCACACCAGCAGAGAAGGAACTGGAAGGGCTTCCTAAGACCTAGAATCAGGTGTGAGATGCAGCTACTGCAGCTTTGTGAAGAGACCAACCCACCTGGAGGAGCAGACAAATAGCCCTTGTGTAAGATACAGCACCCCACCAAGAACATCCTGAGGCCAACTAAGAACCAAAAAATGTTACTTTCTCTTTCCTTAATTTCCTTAATCTATTCTTCTCTCATATATTATTATATCCCCATGACTTTTTTTACCTCCTTCCTCCCTTATAATCCCCTTCCTCCATATTCTCCCCCTCCCCCACCTGTCCCATCCACCTCTCCTCCATTTCCCTTCAGAGAAGGGCAGGCCTCTCATGGGTATAAACCAAACATGGAATATCAAATTGCGGTTAAGATTAGGCACCTCCTCTCCTATTAAAGCTGAACGAGGCAACCCAGTAGGGGCACCATTGACCGAAAGCACACAAAGAGTCAAAGACAGTCACTGCTCCCACTGTACCCACTGTAAGGAGTCCCACAAGAAGACCAATCTATAACATATATGCAGAGGGACTAAGTCAGTCCCATGCAGGTTCCATAGTTGTTGGTTCAGTCTCTGTGAGGCCCTATGAGCCCCGGGTAGTTGATTCTGTAAGTTATTCTGTGGTATTTATTGTAGTGTCCTTGACCCCTCCGGATCCTACAATCCTGCTTCCCACCCTTCCACAAGATTCCCCAAGCTCTACATGATGTGTGGCTGTGGGTCTCCGCATCTGTTTTCATCAGTTGCTGGATGAAGCCTCTCAGGAATCATTTCATTGACTTTTTTCTCCTGTTGTGTTTGGTTCTATCCTAGGTCTCCGGGTTATCTAGCCTCTGAGCCCTGGCCCTCCAAGCAGTGTCAGGAGTGGGGTCCTTCTCATGGCATGGGTCTCTCAAGCTGGACCAGTCATAAGCAAAATCCCTTTCAACGTGAGTACCTGGAAAAGCCTCAGAGCTTACAGCCAGGTTCTAAGGCAAAATACACATTGTCTTTTTTTTTTTCTCTCTCTCTCTCAAAAAAAAGTTTATGTTATGAGTTTGAGTGTTTTGCCTGTGTGTGTGTGTACCAGATGTGTATCTGGAACTGTCAGCGAACAGAATTGGGCCCTAGATCTCCTTGGTACTTGTTACAGGAGCTGTTCTGTGCATGTTGGAAACTGAATCCAGGGGCTTTGCTCAGCAGTCAGTGTTCTAATCGATGAGCCCTCTATTTAGCCCCTCATTTCAGCTTCTTGATATTGTTTGTCCACTGAGCTTCTTGCTACAGCATTTACAAATGAGACATTGAATTACCAATGGTCCTAAAGAATATGCTTTTCAAAAAGTTTCACGATGAATTGAATAAGTATAATACTCCCACATATAATTCTAAAAGCCACATATTTCAGCCTAATCTTTGTTCATCGGGATATAAAACACAGTAGTTCCTTGAAATAACTTATTTGAAAGTGCTAAAAGTATACAAGACTTCGAAAATTAATATTGCGTGTGCAATGAAAACAAATCAGTCTTCTAAATGCAGTTATTGGTAATACAACCATCCAGTTAAAAGAATAAATGTTATAAAGAAACCAAAGTGACACAAAGAATATTATGAGCTCAAAGGGGCCTATCTTTCTGTTTCTAGATAGACTGTTGAACTCAGCACCCCCACTGAAACAAGACTGCATAGAAATGGTCACTCTTAGACCAGTAACCACAGTGGGACACCCAGCAGGAAAAATATAATCCATGCTAGCTAAAGACTATGCAAAGTGCCCACGTGTAATTGCTATGGGGATAATAACCAAACTAAGGATAATCATCAATCATCAATGCAAATTTATATTTTTGGAATTGCCAGAGTAATCCAAAGGAAAGTAAATCCCCCCCCACCCAAAAAAACACCCCAAACTGTAGGAGGAACAAATATAGAAAGAGAATTTTATCTTTTGTGAATTAAGAAAGAAAAAGGTTCAAACACATCCTACAGCCACAGTAGGGTATGGGATTGAGCTACAGAGGGCAGGCTACATGAAGGTATACAGATGTGGAAGAGGTATGGGAACCTGTGTGAGAAGCCAAAGAGGGGGAGCAGTATCACAGTACCATCAATAGAGAGAGACTGGAAATGATAGATGTACTGGGGCATTCAGGGAGGGAGATTTAAGGGATACTGAGAAAAAGCATGGGAGTAGATAAAGGTGTATGTGACGGATAGGGGAGTGGAAGAATCTGGAAGGTGATTGGGAGTGTGGTGATCTTGGGAGTATCTGAGTGATATATAATAGCATAGAATTGTTGGGTATGCACATGGTGCACATACAAGGAGAATATATTCATATATGTACACGCATATACCTGTACACCTATAATTGCAATGACAAAAAGAAGTACTTAATGGCAAACATCCTGTGGGCTTAAGTGTTCTTGCTTTGAAATCATATATATGCACTGTGCACAACTGTCATTCACAACTGGAAAAAGTTCAAATTCATGATGTTGGTTGTGACTTTGAAGAAACACCCTCTTATTGAAAACAAGTTGAGCCAATTTTCCTCACAAGTTTATGGAGTCAACATTGGGACATCCCAAGTGTTTACGATCAGCAAACTGGAACTGTGTTCCTTCTCACAGCATCTTTGGGCCTAGAGTCAGATTAGTGAGCACATATTTAGTATGTCAGAGTATTTCTTCTCTGAAACCACAAAAGGCAAGTGGCAAGGGTCATTGCTGTTGTGTTTTCTGGACAAAAATTTTTTTTAAAAAATGGGCCTTTGCAGAAGGCTGATCTCTGTTGCTTATCAACCAGACTCCCACCCAAGCAAGCAGGGATGGGACGGTGAGGGGAAAGTGCACACAACGTAACCAGTCTCTCCAGGCTCCGGTGTATAATTCTCTCCTTGTTTTCCAAATTGCCCTGCCACACCTGCTCCACAGCCTTTTAGCAGATGGCGGTGTGTCTGAATAGATCCCACAAATGTGACAATAAGCAACACCGCCCATTAAAAGATGCTTAATCTGTTTGTTCCCACTGGGACTGTTTTCTCATTCCATGGCTGTTTTATATTTCCAGCCCATTTTGGAGAATAAAGTCAGCCTTTAATTAAAGTCACATTTCAGAGATAACCTTACTTGTAGCCTCATGTTAAGCGTCCCTGAAACAGTTCCTCTGCAAAAATTGTTTCCCTGCCCCTACCTCCCTTTAGTTCATTTGACAGAACTGAGATCTGCACAGACTCTTTTTTTTCTCAGAAGTATGCACATGGTCATTCGCCCACGCAAATAAAACAAGTGTGAGAGGCATCCAAGTCTTCACTTCTGATTTCCTTGGATCTGATCCTTGTATTCTTACCTCTGAGTTGTTAAGGTGGCATCTGTGAGTTCCTGAAAACCAGCCATCATTCGAACATTGGTCAATGTCCACTTTCTGAAGGCTTATATCAACTTTCATCACACCCCTAAAAATGAAAAAAAGAAAAGAAAAAAATAAGCTGAGCCTTTGAATTTGTAAGTGTTCTGCCCTAGGAATCAGACAAATGTAAGGAGTGCCTTAACTTATTCACACCACCCATTCAGATTTAACTTGGGTCTGCTCAGTCCTAAAACACAGGAGGACAAATGTGACAAGCCCTGATTTTGCTCGACCTTCACTACCTCTGGCCCCTGGCATACAACAGACGCTATACATAGCTGAAGGTTGACTAAAGTGGACAGTACTGTTGTGGACCTAGCAGAAACCTTGACTCTGAAATAACACCCTCCAAAAAGTGTCTTCTCTAAGCAAATCCCAGACAAGCTTCAACTCCTTTTCTACTGCTAATTCTCATACTGTGCTGGGAGGATAGAGAGGTTAGGGTGCCTGGAGGCAGGGGGTAAGAGAAGAAAAAGTTTCTCTTCCTCTGATCATCTATAAGAGGCATAAATTCATAAAGGATAGATAGGTGGGTATTTACAGTGTGATGTAACATATATAATATAGGAGTTAGTATTAGTAGCCATGATTAGGATAAAAGAACCTGTACTTGCTTTGACCGGCTAACATGGTACATTCAAGAGCAGTTGGCAAACTGCTGCCAACAAAACCAATGTTTTTTATGAATGTATTATTCATGGCATTGTGGGGAGACACAAACAAATCCATATGTTTCTGACATACTATACATGGCAGATAATAAATGATAGTTAAAATAAATTCTACTACATGTGCTGGTTGATTTTTGTTGTTGTTGTTTTGTTCTTAGTTTTGTCAATTAGATGCAAGCCTAGGTCATCCGAGAAGGATCTGAAAAAACACTTCCATTATATAGACTCAGACTGAGTAGTCGTCAAGCCTGTGGGGCAGTTTCTTGAACCAAATTTGATGGGATAGGGCCAAGCCCAGTGTGGACGGCACCACCCCTGGGTTGGTATGCCTAGGTTGTCCAAGAAAGCAGTGTGAGGAAAGCATGTGAGCAAGCCAGTAAGTAGTGTTCCTTCATGGTCTACACTCCAGTTCCTCCCTGCAGGTTCTGACTTTGACTTTTTTCAGTGACAGGACTGCAATCAGCCCCACATGAGCAAATTTAACTCTTTCCTCCCCAAACTGTCTTTGTCATGGTGTTTATCACAATAGAAGACAAAGAACAGGGCAAATAACATTACAAAGGAAGAAACATGGTGGAGGGAAACAGGACAAAGGGATGAGAGGAAGCTAGGATAAAACTTATGACTAGAATAATTATAGCCCTTCATACCTTTCATTACCAGAATCATGAAGTTTTCCTCTGGACTATTATTGGTTACTGCATTTTAGTATTCTCCCATGAATGCCTCATTATAAAGCATAAATTAATGAAAATATCCATTTTTACGTGTGTCACAATTGTTAGAAATAATGAGTTCTGATTTTCTTCAGCTGTTTGCAAAACCACTGGGAGCTTAGTGCCAAGACAGGACAAATGTCCCAGCTTGCTCAGCACCATTCTCAGCGGTGCTACAATTCTGCTCCTTTTCCTTGAAGGAAATTGGCTTCAGAAATAAGTATCTTACTGGTTAAGAACGTTCTCGCTTAATTTTAAGTTCATATACAGACACCAAAAAGTCGACCACAGACTTTCAATCCAGCCACAAAACACTTTGGGTTTGCGAAAAACCACCAGTGGTAAATGAGCCGTGTGGCCACCAGATGGGAAGTCAGCGCTGACTCATCTTCATTAGGTCTCCTTGGTGCCTGGAGAACCACTGAGCTCTGGGGAAGGTGCTGCAGACTTCCGGAGAGAGAGGTGGCGTTTGGGAGGACTTGGTGAGAGGGAAAAAGCTCTCTTTCTGAGGAACAGAGACAGTTGGAGGGAATGGAGAGACACAAATGCAGAAAGTTCCTCATTCAGAAGCCAGTTCGCAACGCCAGCACGCCTGTGCTTGAGTCCCTAGAGCAAGGTCTCAGGGCCGGAAGTGTTATTCTTCCACGTCCAGGAGGATCCACGGGCCACCAGAAAAAGTCTAGTGGTGACCTCCCGAGACTGGAAAACAGCAACCACTACTCCCCTAAGCCCCTTGGTGCTCTGCAGACCCTTACTCATGGTCTGAAAACAATTCCATCTGTCCTTGACAGTTCTAATATTCTGTCACCATGACTATGTATATGTGTCACAGCTACCGCCAAGTGCTGTAAGTTGGTGTCTCACACTTTTAAGGTATTTTGACACTTCTATCCTATAGCTACTATTGCTAACTGGTTTCTTTCTTTTTTTTATTTTTATTTTATTATTATTATTATTATTATTATTATTATTATTATTATTATTATTATTATTATTTTCTTTATTTACATTTCAAATGCTATCCCAAAAGTTCCCTATACCCCGCCGGCCCCTGCTCCCCTACCCACCCACTCCCACTACTTGGCCCAGGCCTTCCCTTGTGCTGGGTCATATAAAGTTTGCAAGACCAAGGGTCCTGCTTGTGGACGTTGTACATCGTGGTGCGCACTAGGCTCCGCACCACGATGTACAACGTCCACAAGCAGGGGATTGCATTGAATCTGTAGATTGCTTTTGGCAGGATGGCCATTTTTACTATGTTAGTCCTGCCAATCCATGAGCATGGGAGATCTTTCCATCTTCTGAGATCTTCTTCAATTTCTTTCTTTAGGGATTTGAAGTTCTTGTCATACAGATCTTTCACTTCCTTAGTTAGAGTCACACCTAGGTATTTTATATTATCTGTTACTATTGTGAATGGTGTTGTTTCCCTAATTTCTTTCTCGTCCTGTCTGTCCTTCCTGTAGAGGAAGGCCACTGATTTNTTTGAGTTAATTTTATATCCAGCTACAGCACTGAAGCTGTTTATCAGGTTTAGGAGTTCTCTGGTGGACTTTTTAGGGTCACTTATGTATACCATCATATCATCTGCAAATAATGATATTTTGACTTCTTCCTTACCAATTTGTATCCCCTTGATCTCCTTTTGTTGTCAGATTGCTCTGGCTAGGACTTCAAGTACTATATTGAATAGGTAGGGAGAACGTGGGCAGCCTTGCCTAGTCCCAGATTTTAGTGGGATTGCTTCGAGTTTCTCTCCATTTACTTTGATGTTGGCTACTGGTTTGCTGTAGATTGCTTTTATTATGTTTAGGTAGGGGCCTTGTATTCCCAATCTTTCCAAGACTTTTACCATGAAGGGGTGTTGGATTTTGTCAAATGCTTTCTCAGCATCCAATGAGATGATCATGTGGTTTTTGTCTTTGAGTTTGTTTATGTAGTTGATTACGCTAACTGGTTCCATATCTTCATATCCAACCCATGTAAGAGCTTTTATTTTAAATATTTATTTATACATTTTATGTATCATATGTATGTGAGTACACTGTCACTATCTTCTGACACACCAGAAGAGGGCACTGGCACCCATTCAGATGGTTGTGAGCCACCATGTTTTTGCTGGGAATTGAACTCAGGACCTTTGGAAGAACAGTCAGTGCTCTTCATCGCTGAACCATCTCTCCAGTCCTCATGTAACAGCTTTTTAATAATAACTGCTTGGTTCGCTCTGGTATTGTTCCAGATGGATGTCCCAAGTGTGAAGTTCATGAAGTTCAGAGCTCTCTTTCTGAAGTAAACACCCAAGTTGCTGATGCACATTCATAACTGTTCTGCCTTTGTCCTGACAGATTCCTATTATAACTTTTGATGGATTCACACCACAGACATGAGGAGTATTACCAGAGGCTAATTCTGCCCCCAAGTGGCTCTAACAACTTAGTGTTTGAATTTGTTTCCCTGTTGCTGTGATAAACACCATGAACAGAAAGCAAGCTGGGGAAAGAAAGGATTCATTTTTATCTTACACTATATAGTCCGTCAATGAGGGAAGCCAAGGCAAGAGCCTAGAGGCACAAACTGAAGCTGAGACAATGGAGGAACACTGTGTCATTGGTTTGGCATCTACAACTTGCTCAGCGTGCTTTCTTATATAACCCAGAACCAGCTTCCCAAGGGTGGTACTAGACCAACCCACATCAATCATCAATCAAGAAAGTGCTCTGCACACTTGCCTACTAGCCAGTCAGATAGAGGCAATTCCTCCATTAAGTTTCCCTCTTTCTATGTAGCTCTAGTGTGTGTCAAGCTGACTAAAGCTAGTCATCACACTTAGCTTTGCCCACTGTGATTGCAGACGACCATAACATGCAGCCTAAGTAATGCTGTACTGCCTCTTATCTAGCTTCCAAAAATACCCAAAGCTAGTGAATGGATATGTTATTGTATAAAGAAACCATTGTGACTAAATTGTGTTTCTTCCAAAAATTTTCAAAAGCAGTTGATCAGTAAACTTGGGTCTACAAGGACCTCAAATGGTATCATGCAAACAAGTGCTTTTAAGCATAAGTATCAAACAGTAAAGGTTATATAACCCTTAAAATATGTAAATATGATCCTGACCCTTCCCTATTCAACACCAAAAATTTCCTTTTCCTAGAGTATAAAACACACACTTCTTAGCACACATCTCATATCTGTAGATGAGAGAGCACCTGGAGAGGAGAGAATAGGAAGAACTGAAGAGCACAGAAAGCTTCTAGGATTTACTGTTTCTTAACCCTGTAACCTCTGACTGTAAGTCTTTGCTCCATTGCTGGAGGTGGAAATGTTGGTAATAGCCCATGGAGTTGGTATTAATGAGAAAACTATAGAGAGGTGTTCTCACACTATAAAAGGAGAAAGGTAAATACCATCCTGGCCACAAACCCTGTGATCCACAATGGGGATCTACAATGGAGATCTACCACGTGCCTGTTAGTGTGATCATGACTCAACAGTTGTGGGATGAAGTAAACACTATCTGACTGGGTTTAAGGTTCATTCCATCAAATGAAACCCCATGTCTAACACTGCTCAAGTAGTCAAGAACCTGAGACTAGATAGGGCATGGACCTAGGGGAAAGCCAAATACAATTTTCTGCTAGAACAATGTAGCAAAATAACACCATTCTGCTATCCTCATAGATCAGTGTCTTGATCAGCCATCTTCAGAGAAGCTAATACCTGTAGTAAATGGAAACAAATAAAGAGACCCTCAACTGGACAACAGGGAGAGGGTGAGAGACCTTGGAACACCCAGTCCTAGGAAACATCTCCACTGAGGATGTCCCCTCAGGACTCAGGGAACTCTGTGGAAGAAGAAAGACTTCAAGATCCAATAGGGATGGAAGGCAACAAGGAAACAATGCCTTCCAGACACGATAGGAATGACCACATATGAACTCACAGAGACAAGGACAGTGTCCCCAGGGCATGCACAGGTCCAAGCCAGCCAACCAGGGTCCTAGCACTGAGAAGAGCTGGAGTTGGCATGATTTCTCATCCTTAACCATGAAGCTATCTCCAACTGACAATCACTTGCAAAGGAAAAAAGTTTTCTCCAATGGAGTCTTACTGGGCATACACTTAAGGGTGGCCCCATGCCCAGCAGTATTCAGCCAACAGAAAATGAACTTAATGGTATTTGGGGAGGGATTTGGTTGGTTGGTGGGTTGGTTGGTTGGGTTGGGTTGGGTTGGTTTGGTTTGGTTTGGTTTGGTTAGGTTTGGTTTGGTTTGGTTTGGTTTAGTCACATAATGCATAGTCTGGACTTTTTTTTTTAACCTTACTAGTCTTTTTCTTATATATTATGGCTTCTGATTTGGGGATTTTATGGGTTTTTCTCTGTGAGTGAGCATGTGTATGGGGGGGATGTTGTTTCTCATGCTTTTTCTTTATTTTGTTCTACTCTGCTTTGTTTGTTTTTGTTTGTCTGTTTTCTAAAGAAAAAGAAAGAAAACAGGCATGGAGTTGGATGGGTGGGGAGGTGGGGAAGATCTGGGCAATAACAGAGGGAAATCATGACCAGAATATACTGTATGGGGAAAAACAATTTTCAATAACAAAAAAATGCATACTGTTAAAAATTACATCGAGTGTGCTAAAATGAAAAGTCACTAAAAGCAGGGGCTGGTAGATGAGTTGCACTCAGCCATCCCCTTCCACTCACAGTTAGCTGGAACAGACTCTCAGGCTGTGGACAAGGGCCATAGCCAACATGTCCACTAGCCTTGGACTCAGAAAAGGCCTTGGTGATAGTGAAAGTGGGAATCTGTTGGTGACTCAGAAAAGGCCTTGGTGATAGTAAAAGTGGAAATCTGTTGGTGACTCCTGAAAGACAACATGGAACCAGGCAGTGGAGGCTCACACCTTTAATCCTAGCACTTGGAAAGCAGCAGCAGGTGGAGCTCTGAGTTCAAGTCCAACCTATTCTGTAGAGTGGATTCTAGGACAGCCAGGGCTACGCAGAGAAACCATGTCTTCAAAGAGAAAGAGAGGAGAGAGAGAGAGAGAGAGAGAGAGAGAGAGAGAGAGAGAGAGAGAACTTTGAAGTAGAAAAGTCACCTTTGTCATCAAAATAGGTAGAAACTTTGGCAACACCAACCTAGTGACAACCTGTGAAAATATAAACTTATGGATCTGCTGACATATACTCCAGGCAAGTGCAAAGGAAGAGCTGTTGAATTCCTTCTAGTAGCCAAAGAGATAGTTCCACACACACACACACCCTTTTTTAAAAATCATGTGTTAAAACATACATCACAAAATTTATCAACTTAACAACTTGTAAGTCTCTAGTTTGGTTGTTTTCAGTATTTTCACACCATTGTACGATGACCTGTAGAACCCTTCCTTTTGCAGAATTAAAGCTACACTCACTGAGATTCACCACGCCCCCTCCTGTCCAGCAGCAAAGGCAGAACCACTCTAATTTCTGGCTTGTTCCTCTTGCATTTTACATGGTATTTGTCTTTTTATTGTTGACCCATGCCACTAAGTATAATGCTCCAATTCACCCATGTTGTGACATGTACCAGAAATCCCTTTCTTTAAAGTTGAGAGGTATTCCTCATTTTATTTATTCATCTATAGGTGGGAACTAGACATGTTGGCATCTTCATGGATTTTTAAGTAGCATTTGAATGAAATGTTAAAAGCCCAATCTGCAGTATTTGAAAATAAAACTGTTTCTTCTTCATGTCTCCTAGCAGCATGGCCAGTACACCAGGTTTATGAGATGCTGAAGGTCAAACCCAGGACTCTATGCATAATGGGCAGGTTCACTACCCACAAAGCCTGGGGGTTCTAAAACAAAACAAAAATGCTTATGTCAAAGAAGTCTGAGTGTGTTTTTTTTTTTTTCTGGTACAATGCAACCTGGAAAGATTCACAAACAACCCACCAGAGCCTTCAGCACACACAATGGTAAGAGGACATAAAATTAAGAAAAAGGAGATGCATTGGAGGTTTGAGGGAAGAAAAACAAAAATGGAAATGTTTCATTTTAATTTAAAATAATAATAGAAATAACTTAGAAAAGTAAAAAGCTTATTATCAGTTTAAAAAGAATGCCTACAGCTGTCAGTTCTTGACATAAACAGAAGCATTGGCATCTTGATTAACAGGAAGAGACATAATACATAATATTTTAAAGTATACCTCCCATCCCTTTGAGGTCAACAAGCAGGCTGAGACAGCTACACAGAGTCTCACTTCTTTGGGGAAGGAAGGATAACTCAGAGGACAGAAACAAGAGTCCAGAGGGGAGAACTGAAACCTTTGAAGCATCCTGAAGGAAACTGGGTCCTAAGAAATGAGCTGATAAAATGTGCTCAAGTAGATTTCAAAACTGTCAGAGAGCATGAAAAAGTGAAACATAAAAACATAAATTCTAGGCCTTTAGGCCCAGGCTTGAGAATGTGACCTTTGTGACTCAATGCTCCAAGGCATGCTAATCATAAAACAGATAGTGACATTCCTTCACCCACCCACTTCCTAGGTTCCGGGAGTGTTGTTCAAAGAAAATCACCCTGATCCACCCTGATCGTTCCTGGAATCTGCTATGCAAATGTGCTATTGTTAGAGACTTGTAGAAACTGTCTTGACTCCCACTCTCTTGTGACCCTTAACTGGTGTTTTTGGTATTTTCCAACAACGCCCTACCCACCCCTTTGAGTTGTGGTTTCTTCCAAAAACTACTCGGGCCCACAGTCCTCTAACCCTGCATGGTGTACAACTGTGGGTCCCAGAGCACACCTGGAATAAAAGTCCTCTTGCAGTTTGCATCAAGACCGTTTCTTGTGAGTGATTTGGGGTGTCGCCTCTCCTGAGTCAGAACGTGGGGGAGTCCTCACATTGTGGGTCTTTCATTCAGAGGCTGCTGTTCATGTCTTGTTCCACGTGGCTTCTGAACTGGAAGGCTATCATAATTATCCTAGATTTTTACCTGTGTTGTTTGTTTGTTGGCAAGGGGTTGGGGGGGGGGACACAAATTTCTTTATAGGTCTCTTAACTGTTCTTCAAAGAACTACAGGCATGGAACCTCAACTTCACCAGGACCTAAGAGCCTAGAGTGGAGAGATGTCCTCCTGAGAAGGAACAAGTATATTTTCATTAGGGAAGCTAGCTAGCACTACATGCTCTTAACCCCAATATTTAGTAGGCTAAGGTAAGAGGATCCAGACTGGCCTGGGCTATACAGTGAAGCTCTGTGTAAAAATCAGCAAGTAAACAAAAGACTGAAGCTAAATGACGACAATACTGGCTTGTAATAAGAAAACCCATACCCTAAATACAAGTTAAAATGAATGAGATACAAAGACAACCTTCTTACAGAAGAGATTTAGTGCAAATATAAAATATACAAGGAAAGGGGGAAATAGGAAATAACTTGTCATTAGAACATTACAATGGGGTGATAAAGCAGCTGAGCAGTGTAGCATCAGTGCTTAGAATGTACACCTGGATTTGACTTCTAGTCCAGAGGGGGAAAGAAAGAACAATATAGTAATAATTATTGCAACTAAGACTTGCTGAAAGTTAGTAGAAAAAAATCCAAGAAAAGACAGGATATTTGAATAATTTTAAAAACATATTGGCTTATATATTCAGTACTGTAGTGGATTTGGCATACTATCTAGAACTCTTTGGTATAGATTCTTTCTTCCAGGAAAAGGCAAGTGCTTCATCTCCCTTTAAATGTAGTTCTTGCATAATGTGTCACTAGACAAGGAAATATTGAGAAACTAAAGGCAGAGGACTGTGGTAAAAGAATGTGTTATGATATGTTCACCTTCTAAGGACACTGTACTAAGTACCTCAAGCTAGACAACTTAAAAAAATTGATGTTCTCATAATTCTCTAATGTACATATGAAATATAAAGGTGTTGGCATGGTTAGTTTCTTCTTAGCCTTGGAGGGGCTTCCCATAGACTTCCCTCTGTGCCTCTTACAAGGACACCAAATATATTGAATTAGCTTACCCTAATGACCTCATTTTGACTTAATTACCTCTGTAAAGATACTGCATGTCAATTCATGTTGATGTTCACACTCCTAAGATTCTGGAAGTTAGAACATCAACACACATATTTGGACAAAACACAGTGCAGCCCATGACATAAGATGAAAACAGCCCTCAGCACACAAGACCTAAAGAAGTCTTAATAGAGTCTGTACTTTAGCCACCCACTCCTTATACTGCCCATTTTCTGGTGGTTACATAAAATGTGTTATTTTGAGAAGCAGAATGAAGACTTTTATAATATCATGGAGACTTTTTTTGTAATATCTTACTTAATCTTCTGATCTTTAAAATTATTTCTAATTAGTTTCTAGTTAATTATAAAAAGTTATTTATTGAAAAGACAAAATAATTAAAGAGAAATTATTTTAAAATATCAAAAAACATGAAAATAAATAATGCATAAAGTAGAAAGATACAAAGATATATGTAAAAACATAGTTTGATGAATTATATTCTTAGCAAGCTTTAAAATGTGGAGGAAATAGATAAGTTGACAGAAAATATGAAATTTCCATCAAGAGAATAGAACACTTGACTAGAAAAATTGAGCACGAAAATTTTATTTTACTTTATTTTTAATTTTAAAAGATGTAATATTTATTTAATTCATAGTTTCAGAGGGTTCTGTGCATGGTCCACACTAGAGCAAAACATCACAAACTTAAAGCAGGTAGAGAAGGACATTGTCTCCATCATTTAGACAGGAGATAGAAAAGGAGGAAGGGACCAGGGAGCAGGTATAACTCATTGAACAAAATATCAATATCTACCAATGTCTGTGCATCAGAATGAGAAAATCACTACCTGTTATACCCAATGTATAAACTTCATGTCATATTTTTGTTTGGAATAATTATTATAATTTTGTAGTTGCAAGTTTAAATAGTTGAATAAATATTTGTATGTTCAAGTTTGATATTGACTAGGAGTTTAAAATATAATTATATTATGTGTGTCACTAGAATCAAATGATAATTAAAAACAAAAGAAAAATTAAGCAGGCTATTATTGTCTGTCACTGAGTCCTCTCTTGTTCTGTTTCATTGTCCCACTTGACCAAAGTGATTAGATGAGTCCTTAAAACTGCTGCTGGAGTTCTTCAAACACTCTGCCATTCTGAAGGAAAGAAACTACTCTCATGTCTTGAGTCTAGTAATTGCATTCTCTATTTTTTTTAAATGAGAGCCATTCATTGGACTGAGCACAGGGTCCCCAATGAAGGAGCTAGAGAAATGACCCAAGGAGCTGAAGGGGTTTGCAGCCCCATAGGAGGAACAACAATATGAACCAACCAGAGAGCACACAAGGAGGAACTCAAGGTGTCAGCCACATATGCAGCAGAGAATGGCCTTGTTGGACATAAATAAGAGGAGAGGCCCTTGGTCTTGTGGAGGCTGGATGCCCCAGTGTAGAGGAATGCTAGGACAGGGAAACAGGAGTGGGTGGGTTAGTGAGCAAGGGGGTAGAGGGAAGGAGATAGGAGGTTTTCAGAGGTGAAACCAGGAAAGGGGATAACATTTGAAATGTAAATAAAGAAAATAGCTAATAAAAAATTAAAATTAAAAAAATAAAATAAAATGAGAGCCAAGACATTAATACTAAAATTAAAATAATGAAAATTTATCATAAAATTATCGATATTGGTTCCAGTGCACTGCCGGGGAGAGGGCGGACTGGAGAAGAGTCACACCTACTGGGAAGGAACCCATGTCTGATTCCAGTCATCCAGCGCCTTTCCCCGCCCAAGGAGGGGTGTTTGACCGGGACCAGTCCCCAGGTCTGACTCAGCATCCGGCACCTTTCCCCGCCCGAGGAGAGGTGGAGAGGTGTTCCCTGGGGAGTCCCCAGGCCTGATCCAGCATCCAGCACCTTTCCCCACCCGAGGAGGGGTGTTCGCCCGGGACCAGTCCCCAGGTCTGATCCTGCATCCGGCGCCTTTCCCCGCCAGAGGAGAGGTGGAGAGGTGTTCGCTGGGGAGTCCCCAGGCCTGATCCAGCATCCAGCGCCTTTCCCCCCCTGAGGAGGGGTGTCTGCCCAGGAGCAGTCTCCTGGCCTGAGACAGAAGGAGAACTATCTTTGCTCCAGTCCACTGCAGGTTAGACAGCGGCCTGGAGAAGGGACACAGCTTCTGGGCTCCAGTCTGCACTGGCAAGAGTGTGGACCACAGAAGCTACACAGCTTCAGGACAGAAA
>NC_034592.1:8805531-8813859 GCF_900095145.1 Mus pahari | reverse complement strand
TGTAGGTGGAACAACAATATGAACTAACCAGTACCCCCTGAGCTTGTGTCTCTAGCTGCATATGTAGCAGAAGATGGCCTAATCGGCCATCATTGGGAAGAGAGGCCCCTTGGTCTTGCAAACTTTATATGACCCAGCACAAGGCAAGGCCTGGGCCAAGTAGTGGGAGTGCGTGGGTAGGGGAGAAGAGGTGGGGGGAGGGTTATAGGAAACTTTCAGGATAGCATTTGAAATGTAAATAAAGAAAATAATAAAAAAATAAAATAAAATTATCATACTATATCTCTATGTCTAAAAACTTAAGAAATATAATAAGATGTATCTCATTTAATTAGAACAATCAGCAAACAAAATAGCATATAAATAATATACTTCCCAAGTTGGTTGCAAATGACAAGAGAATCACAGAATTTGTTTGAAATGGAGGGAAAATGTCTTTTTTCTACCATGTAGCTATAGGAGAGCTTAGATTCATGTTTCATTAACTTTAAGTTTTACCTAATTTACCTTTGGACACATTCCTCACTCAGATGCTTTCATCCAAAGAAGTAATTGCTCATTAAACACTGCCTCGATCATCACATAGCTCAATCCTGGACTGTTAGATTATGATCCCAAACAGCAGTCAGCCCTACATATGATAAACTCTAAATGAACCCAATAGGTTATATCGATACATTTATATGTAGATATGTAATAATATATATCAACAGAATTCACTTTACATTTATCTTTTAAGTAATTAGTTGAGGTAGGGTTGAGCCCAGAACTTATGGCCTCCTTCCTCGGCCTCTAAAATGCTTGTAGTACCATGCCTGGGGTCAGGTTCCACATTGCATTCATTTCTCTACTGCTGTCCACACAGTGAGCAGAGGGCTGTCTTTTAAGAGTTTGCCTTTGAGAGGAAGACAGAGTCGTGTTTAGACCTAGGAGTAGGTAATGTAGTAAGCCAAAAGGTAGAATGTGGAAACAATATTCCACAGAATGAACACATTGCCTATGAAAGAGTTACCTAAAGGAAATGCATATTCACCAAGCAATGCAAAGGGTCAAAGTGAGTGTGGAGCCTACCTAAGGGTTGTAGCTTATGGAAGCTAAAATATGTTGAGTTGTCCTTGCTGCCAACAACATTCTATGCAGCTCCAAAGTGCCATTGTCATTTAGGTTTTACTTCTAACTCATGCACAAACACACACACACTCACACAAACACACACACACACACACACAGAGAGAGAGAGAGAGAGACAGACAGACAGACAGACAGACAGACAGACACAGAGAGACAGACACAGAGAGGAGGGGAGGAAGGAAGAGAAAGATTCATGCAGAAAAAAAGCAAGCCTACTCTGAGACACAGGTGTTGCTGATAAGGTGGAGGGTAGAAAAGCATCCTGTGTCCATGCAGAAAAGTACAGGATACATAGGAAGCTATTTTGCTCACTCATTCACAGAAGCATCCTTGATGTGGTCCTTTCTTCATTGGTTGCAATTGACTTTTGGAGGCCCCCTGCCTTTCCTCTTCTAACAATAACATAGTAATTAAGAGTCAGAAGTGGTGGCGCTGGACTTTAATCCCAGCACGTGGGAGGCAGAGGCAGGTGGATTTCTGAGTTCAAGGCCAGACTGGTCTACAGAGTAAGTTCCAAGACAGCCAGGGCTACACAGAGAAATCCTGTCTCGCGAAAAAAATAAAATAAAAAATTAAAAAAAGAGTCAGAATTTTTCTCTTTCAACACTTTTTTTCCATTTCTAGGGAAAGCTAATATGAAAGCAATTTTTAAATGTAACTTCAAAATCACCAGAGATGCACAATTGAATGTCATTATTAACTTAGCTTATAGGAAAAAGAAAAATCAATTAGAACAATAATGGTTACTAGGCCTGGCCAAATATATATATATATATACACACACACAGAACTGTGGGTACTGAACAAAGCAAATATGGTTTATAAACAGTGTTCTGTTGAACTGAATACACCAGGTACTAAAAGCTATATTTCAAATTTCTGGCCAGCTGTGGTAGTGCACACTTGTGATCCTAATACTTGGGAGCTAATGCAGAACTACCACCACAAAGTCAAGGCCAGACTGTACTACATAGCAAACTACAGGCAAGCCAAAGCTACATAGGAAAGCCCTATCACACATGCAAAATGTAATTAATCCTCATGGAGTAATTTCCAGTTTCAAAGGACTTAATATCAGATTTCCTATTTGATACACTGGCAGTGTATACTTGTCTTAGTCACAGCTTAAAGGGGATAAGTAAGATAATGTCAGAAGTAGCTAACTGAGAGGCTGAGGAGATGACTCCGTTGTCAAAGCACTTGCCATGCAAGCATAAGAATCTGACTTAGTGTAAAGGTCCAGGTATGGTCATGCATAACTTTGATCCTCTGCCAGGGCGGTAAAGATGAGACAGTGCCTAGAGCTCTGACAGCCAGGGCTACACAGAGAGCTCCTGAATTCACTGAGAGAACTTGTCTCAAAATCACTTAGGCAGGAGTGATAGAGGAGGACATCCAACATAGACATCTAGCCTCCACATGCACAAACATGCATGCACACATACACATAGGTGCTATTGACGTCTGGAGAACAGAATCAGGAAAGTATGTTTTCCAACAATCCGAGCCTGTCAAAGCCACGCAGATAAACTCCCTCCCAAAACCAAAGCCTGCCTCTTCTGCCAGCCACACCTTTGAGACCTCAAACAGAATTATATAAAGTCAAGCTAGTAGGATTACAATCTTTGCGTTGCAACTCAGAGAAATGTCCCAAAGATAATAGGAGAACAACAATAAGGCAAAAAAATAGAATAAACAATAAAAATAACCTGTCTAGATGTGCCGATCAAATATTTATATAGCAAAAGAGATGTATTAGGAGAAGCCTGACTCTTGCTGGATATGCCCAGAAAGCAAAATCCTGACTTCTCTATTAGACCATGTCTAGAGTTATATTCCACAGTAAGCAATACTGCAAGACAATGCAATGTCTCCTGCCAGTCAAAGAGAAAGCTTTCTTCTGCTTATTATAAAAGTCCCTAGGCTCAGAATTCACCTGTCCAATGCAGTGCACTGCATGAGCAGGTGTTCATCATGGCCCTTCTGTCTTATTCTGAGATCTCTTCAAGATTGATTGAGAAACTCTATTGACTGATCCTGTTTCTGTTCCAGAAGCCATCTGTCATCTTCAGCAATGATAAAACAGTAACAAACTAGCTTATCCACGTGCAAATAATGTCTAGATAGGATTGGCATAGCACATACAAACTGTCTCTTCGTTACTCTAGCCCTTGTCAAGTAAGTTGTTTAACCATAAAAAAACCAAGTCTGCACTCTTACTGCATCTAGGGTCCATGTACACAATATGCATCCATCAACAACAGTGCTGCTTGATATCTGAAATGTTAGAAATGCAAATCCAAACACTGTTTGTGACATCCAGTGTGCATTTTCAGAAAGCAAGAATATCTTAGCATATACATTCTACAAATATATCAAGGATTATCTCTCACCATTAAGACACAGGTGATGTTTTTTTTTTCTTTTGGTTAAATATTATTTTCTATAAATTCTAAGTCACCACATATTTTTACAATAAAAAAGTAGTTTTGACTTTGACTAGACAATAGTCATCTCACTCTTTTTGTGCTCTCTAGAGTACATAAAGAAAATTTATAATGGTCCAAGCTTTCTTTTTACCCATCATTGTGTTGCCTACGGCCCAGAGTGGATCTCTTCCAGCTGTTCAACCAAAGCCTATTTGGGGAAGGGGAGGGGAGTGAGCAAATGGATTCAGCACCACGATTAAAAGCATGTTCATCATGTTCCCATGAAATAGACAAGAATGAGGCAAATAATGGCACAGTGGTAAAAACTGCTTTGTCACTGTGATGCTAAGCTTCATCTAAGCTCTCATCAAGACCTGTGTGACCAAATATTAGGTTCATAATAACACTAAAACAAATGTAGACCATCTGACAGCTATATACAGTTGCATTCATTGATGACTGAACACAACACCAGTAAGTAGTCATTGTCCCCTCATTGTTCAGCGGCTCATTGTGTATCCAGAAGATCATAAGTTCATATCTACTATTCCACCTCTACAACTGTTAACAAATAAAAACTTCAGCTCTAATGTCTCCATCTCTACAACCGCTAACACATAATTTTTAAGCACATTTGCTTATTTAGAAGATCAAATTTAAGAGCTATTTTAAAGTCACACTTTTGGAGTTCTATTATAACAGTAATAATAATAATAATAATTAATAATATCTTAATCAAATAAAGTCAGTATTTAAAGTCTGTTTCCCAACAGTGTGACTGCCCATAGTTTCAGTCTTGACTTGATACTGTTGTGGTGACACAGTGTGAAAGACTCTGCTTCCTCCTCAACCTCTAGAAGAATTACACAGCACTCTTGAAGCAGGAAAATGTTCTCCTCCCCCACAACACTTTGCAGCAGATATGTGCAGAGCAGCCTGCCAGCACTTTACATAGCACACTCACTCCCCTTCTGCCTGGCTTCATGTTCTGAGAAGTCTATTTGACAATCAGGTCAAGGCTTCTTTGAGCAGTTTTGTCCATTTTACATAGAAAAGAAAGATGACTTGTTTAATTTTAATGAGAACCAATAAATATAAAATGAAGTCGGGTCAGGTATCAGCAGACATCAAGCCTGAATCCACAAATATAATCTGCATTTGGGGACTTCTGTGGGTGACACTCTGAAAGCTAAATGTGGTACATCTTTTAAAATTGCTGTGGTTTACTGTCTGATAATAGATGATTGTCTGCAGAAAAAAAAATTTTTTTGAGTCTGCTGCCTTTACAGAGGGAGCTGACTAATGTTTCTTTCTGTGGTTATTTTCACAGAAATAACTCTGAGCTACAGTTTAACAAACACACCCACAGTATTCTTTATTGCATCACTGGCTATGGCCACTTACTACTCAGTGTGCAGAAGTCACTTGTTCTACCCTGTTTAATTCAAGTTGCCCTGTGAGAGAGGACCCTTTCTCACTTCATAGATGAGGAAAATAAGGTCCAGAAATGTTACACAATGTATTCAACGCTATAATTTTTTTTTAGTTGTGCAAAGAAAAATCAAGGAGAAGACATAGTGTGTCAGCAAAAGCAAATGTAAACACTGTAGTCTATCTTAAAATATGCAACATCTATCCCACAACTTGAAATTCCATGGTGATTTAGTTAAACTTGCCATTTTTGTGAATATTAGCAGTATCTAAGGCATATTTAAGTGTATTGCCTTCTCATTTGTTCTCTCACTTAGTCATATGGGTCTTAAAGTCAAATTACATGTACATGATACCATGTACAGATTTTAAATTCACACAACACTTCTTCATGTCTAGAGGTCAGTTTTACATGGTAACTTTTCACAGCAGGCAAAGAAGCTAACCCAGTTGGCCACAATAGAAAAACTAATAATAAGGGTTCACTGCTAAAACCTACTATTTCAATCTTCTATTATTAACAGTTATTCTGTTAGAATAGCAATAAAGTCCAATTAAGGGAAAACTCCTGGTCAAGAAAATAGAATTTCAGCCCAGGTTGGAGACCTAACATTCCAGTTGGACAGGCAACGATCTGGTTCAGTAACCAGCCAGCAGGAAGAAACATCCTTAGGAGGTAGTGTTCATGTTAAGCCATGTTAAAGAAATGGGCAAATAATTATTCCTTTAATAAGATAATATATTTTTCCTTTCCAAAATTACCACTGCCAATGCGGTCCCTCAAGTTACATAAGGTTGCCATGAGGTGTGTTGGGTGTGCCCATGTTTCTGAGTTCTGACTCAAAAAGATACAACTATTCTCTTGTTAGTCCTGTCTTTTTCTTTCGGATGTTGTCTAGAGATTAAATATGCATTTTTCTAAAGTTTGAGCTTCCACGTTTTCTGTCTAAGACTCTCCTCACTATGTGGCTCCCCACTGCTGCGTGGTAACACACGCAGCATGATGCTGCTGTTGGCCTTACTGCCCTCTTCTGTCCTCATCCAGGCAGATGCTGAAATTTGCAGCTTGCCTGACCTGAGGGGTTTTTTTGTTTGTTTGTTTTATTTTATTGTTTTTTAATCCTGATTTTTACTCTGCACTACAGAAGGAGTTCACATTCTCAACTTGTTGACGTGAGTTAGTATTTTTCTACCAGAGGGGGTTTTTTCTTTAATGGCATAGAGGTTTTTCCTGGTTTGTGGTATCTTGGGGGAGGGGGCATTAAGGGAGAAAATAAACAACAAAAACAAAAAAATGAAAATGAATAAAAAATGTATACATCAGTCTTCTCAACTTTCCAAGGAATTTTTGGCCTCAGTTACAGCAATGCAATTTTCAACTCTTGAGAGGTTTTGATGAGCGTGAAGTAACTATAGAATGGAGTTTTGAATTCCACTGATTCTAAAATAACCAAGATTAAGACTTAAATAATCTTTTATCCATCTGGAACGCTCTGTTGTATGTTTGAATGTGTTTAAGCTCAAATGAAATTGTCTTTGAGCTTCCATTTAAGTCCATTTAAGTTAAACTGTTTTATTAATGAAACTAAGACCATGCCCAAGGAGGAACTCTAATTTCATTAGTCAACCATTATAAACATCTTTTCCTATCATGCAGACACTACCTTCTCCAAATGCATGACTTAAAGGCTCATGGTCTCACTTCAGGACTCTGCATCTTATTCACTCTTCTATAAGCAGCCCCTTACCTCAGTGTCTTAGACTCCATCTCAGAAGTCAACCAAGTGACCAGACTGGCCAGCTAGAAGGAAGGCAGGGACCCGCATGATATCATCCCAGCCCTGTGTCTCCTTTCTGGACTTCTTTTATCCTCTGGTACTGGGTCTGAAAAGAAGTGTTTTATCTTACAGGCTTGAGCCTGGAAGAAACAAATATGCCAAACAGTGTTTTAAAAGCAATTCTAGATTTTTAATTTGTACTTCCCCTACATTTCAAATTGTCTAATCCCTACAATCACATTCAATAATAGGGCACACAGAAGCAGCTAAATCTCTCACTGCAATTTTATTAGAGAAAATGGAAAACCCAAGCTCCCAGGTCTAAGGCAATGAGCAGGAACATATACACTTTGCATGTCTGCACGTCACTACCGCACTGTGATCCTTCATGAGCAATTTCTATGTAACTTACATTATCTTGTGCCATGTTATCCACCTGCCTATAGGCCAGCAACACTTTCTTTCTTTCTCTTCTTTGAGCACTTTCTGCTCAGTCCTGTCTGAGAGCCTTTGCTGTTGATACTCTCCCTCAGGAAATTCATGACTCAAGACTCCTTGCTCCTTGTGGGAACTTTATTTTTCTGAGAAAGGCTGTTAACGGCTTGTCTTTACAGATCCAACTTTCACCCAACCAAAATGTGCTTTGAGATCATGTACAACTATGTGTTCATTCTGCTCACAAACTGTATATTCAAGGTGTTAAGATTTAACTGACTTCAAAGCAAAACATAGTAATCAATCTCACTGTGCTTCGAACTTCTGAAGTAATTCCTGGCTACAAGGTCAGCTGGATAAACAGCTTTGGTTTCACCATGTTTCCTATTTTTTCCTTTGTAGAACCATTGATCACTCTGACACAAAACAACATAAAAGGACAGAGGTGGTCATCAAAGACCATTCTCTGGAAGAAGCAAGGTGTTGGGAGCAATACCCCGACCCCCACCCTTGTTGGAAGCAATATATAGGTCTAGAGTTATAAGAGCTATTGTGGCTTTTTACGCTGTTCAAAGTCAATAATATCAAAATTAATTTTCTCAGGAGACTCCTATGAAAGACTAGTTAAGACCGAAGTTCCTCGTTTCTTGTTACCATATTTCCTATGCAACTCATATATAAAGAATATGGCCTTTGTTCAGGACTGTGTCTTAGATTGGACTCTCTTAGATTAGAACAGAAGATACCAAAACTCTTCTGGAGAAGTCAGACCTGCTCTTGGGCAAATGACACTAAGAGTGCTTCTTCTTTTCTGCATCATGGCCACATCTCCTTCTGTCCTTCACTTCTCAGTTAAGCTCATCTCCTTAACAAGAGTTTTTCCTTGCCCTTTTCTCAGGGATCCAACTCTTCTGTGCAGGCATTCTCAATCCCATTCACCTATTCACTTCCACTGAGTCAGGAGCCAGTGGTACAATGTATGATGTACCTGACACTATGGGAGGTGGTACAATGTATCACATACCTGATACTATGGGAGGTGGTACAATGTATCATGTACCTGACACTATGGGAGGTGGTACAATGTATCATGTACCTGACACTATGGGAGGTGGTACAATGTA
>NC_034592.1:8800557-8805406 GCF_900095145.1 Mus pahari | reverse complement strand
TGTACCTGACACTATGGGAGGTGGTACAATGTATCATGTACCTGACACTATGGGAGGTGGTACAATGTATCATGTACCTGACACTATGGGAGGTGATACAATGTATCATGTACCTGACACTATGGGAGGGGCTGTTTTCCTGTCACTTGTTTCCATCAAGAGTTTTAATTTTAATTTTGTTTCCTAACTATGTACCCCCATTCTCAAAAATAAGTCATCAATATCAGCATTTGTTTACTATCATCATATATTTTCAATAACTCTAAAAAGTATATATTAACTAAAATTTTTAAAATGAATAGTAATACAAACAGAAATTCTTAAATATGGATGATAGAAAGATCATAATTAGATAATAAATAGGTAGGTAGGTAGGTAGATAGATAGATACATAGATAGATAGATAGATAGATAGATAGATAGATAGATAGATAGATAGATAGATATGATATGATAGACAATCATTCATTCTTAATAACAATAAGGATATCCTACCTCTTACACCTTTTACATAAGGGAACTGAACCACAAAGGAGATTGCATAATCTGCCCAATGTCACACAGAAGTGAACTGAAAACTTTTGAATTCAAACCTAGACTTATAATCCTCAATCTTTCTTCCTAAACACTATTCCATGCTATGTCTCTGAAATATGCAAAGCATCTGTACGAGGCAAAGGCACAAAGCATCCTCATACTTCTAGGACACAGGTCATCTGAGCAGTTCCCTTAAGAGGCAAATGATTACCGGAGTATATATATTGCAGTGCTGGAGGTCAACATCAGTCCTTGAACATACGAGGCAACAGCTCTACCGCTGAGCAGCAGCTCCAGCCCAGAATAGTTTCTAACTATTTTAAGATATTAATGTTTCTTCAATGAGATAAGCTCTGTGTTAGCCTAATAATAGTCCTAACTTCTTGAAATGAAGTTCTGAAAGCAAGATCAACTTATCTTTATAATCGTGGAATCTCTATGAGGAACTCTATACCTCAACTACCTTCTAGGGAAGAACAGTCTAGTTTCAGCCAAATTTTAAATTTCTCAGTCAAACAATATACCATATGCCCTGTGCTGATCATTGTGGCATAGCCTGTGCTGATCATTGTGGCATAGCCTGTGCTGATCATTGTGGCATAGCCTGTGCTGATCATTGTGGCATAGCCTGTGCTGATCACTGTGGCATAGCCTGTGCCACATTTTTCATCTGCTTACTCATCTCCAGTTGTTTCAGCTCCCTACCTTTCTCTCCTCCCTTCCCCACTATGTCCCAGTCGTTTGTTCCCCCAAACATTCATATAAACCCATTCAAACTACATCTTTTAATGGTAAATGCGGAATATAAAACATATAAGTAGAAAGCAATGCTTAACAACTGAATCTGCATGGAATCTTTGAGATAAATTGAGCCCCGTGTTTATATAAGTGTACACTGATACTACACTGATCATCAAATTTCTCAGCTTCAGTTCATGTTCTTCATAATTGCATATTCAAATTGAGTAAGTAGAAACATAGGCTAAAGAAACCTACTTATTGCTGTATGCACATATATAGTCATTCACAAATACATGTACACCTATATTTATGTATATACATATATAATAAGACCCCTTGACTCATTTAAAAAATCATAGCCTTAGGATGGCATGTGTCATCTATAACAGTGGCTTTCAAACAGACAATTTGTCAACCTAGGGTGTCTTCTCCACAATCTAGTGGGTAGAGACAAGAAATGCTGCTGAAGACTTAAAAATTAATAAAACAAGCCCCATAGAATTGAGTTATCTGTCCCAAATCTTTAATAGTGCCAGGACTAAGAAACCCTGATCTATATAATCAGCTGAGGCATCAAGTATTTTCTGGAAAGCTAAACTCTTCATTCTGTTCCAGGCAACTAAAAAACAAAAATAGAGGGAAATACTCTTCAATACAGGAATACTGTTCAATTATCAATAACCAAAACTCATTATGTTGTGTGCAAGAAATGTTTATTTCCATTAAAAAATGAAGCACTTCAGAAATATGAGATATGCCTGATTTCTCTCACTGGGTCTCTTGGTGGACATTTGTTCTCCTCAGTGTTTAGGGTACTTTTCTATAATGTGGATTCAATATTTGGCCAGAGGCATGGGAAAGATTTTTAGCATACTTCTCTAATCTATTCTGAAAGCTTCTGTAGTTTCTGGCCCAGTATGCTATGTATTTCATGTAGGTGAGGGGGTATTTCATGGACTAGCAATCCACCTAAATGTTTCTATAGATCAAGGTTTTTCGTATAGGAATAAACTCTAATTAAATGAGCAAGTGCTTCATCGAAGTAGACATTGCACAAGGAAAGACTTGTTACTAAAAGTTAAAAGTCAGATAAGGCTAAAAGGTCAACAAAGGAATCCTCACCACTGCATGTGCCATTATCTCACTGAGGAGATGCTGAATAACTATTGGCTTCAAACTCTTTCAAGCATAGCCCAAATAACAGTGAACTTCCTAGTTACGCATAGCAACTCTCAAGCTGCCAATCAGTGGTCCCAGCGTTGCAATGTGCTGTATTCAGCTCTGATATCCCTTCACACACCAAACAGAACTAAAGAAAAAAAAAAAAAAAAACAGATTGGGCCCTGATACTGCTGACTAACTAGGCATAAAATCACATCAACAACATACCTCTAGACATGCTAGGTCACTAAAATATAACCATAAAAGACAATGTCATTGAAGGCTAGAAAGGGAGTCTTTAAGGAAAAAAAAGGAGATAACATTTGAAATGTAAATAAAGAAAATATCTTTAAAAAAAAAAAAACAACTCTCAGGCACCTTCTAGCCCACAGAACCATTCTGAAGTTAAAAATAACACTTGGCTCATGTAAAAGTTAAGGCTGCACAATCAGTGTGGGGAGGGGACACTACTTCCCTCCCTAGAGAGTAGAGGATTATAAAAGTGTCCACTCTTGTAATTTATTTAGCAGTTTGTTTCACTTCTATATCCAAACACATTTTCTAGAAAATGGCAAGATTCGCTAGGACCACAGGAAATACTTCTTCTAGATAGTTAATAGACAACTATAATGGCAAATTGAAAATTGAGCTTTTTAGAGAGTAGATATAGAGCCCCAAGATCTGAAAACATTGTAATCTTCAGGAAGTCTATGTGGGATGTGCTGGGGCTTTGGGGTTAGAAATCTGTGGAACAACTCAATCCTGGGTTTTGATATATTTCAGAGCTCCTCCAAGAGCAGGAAAATCAAACCACACTTGGTCTTATTTTGAAGTGGAATTTCCTTTCCATTAGTTTACAATCCTAGCATTGTACATATTGATTGGATGTTTCTGTGCATTATCTGAGCACATGATGATGGCATGGTGATATCATTTCTCCAAGGCCCTGAACTTATTTCTATCACCCGTTTCCAAAGTCACATCCACTGTTTGGATAAGCCACTTAGGAACTGCTATCCCAGGTGTGCAGAGGCATGTGAAGATCATCAAGCCCATTTTACATCTTAATGAAGCAGAAACTAGTTTCCAGACAGGTCGGTCATGCAGCCCAGCTTAAGACAAAAGCAGGATCTGAAGCAAAGTGCTAACTCGAGTATAGCAGTCTTCTCATTATATAACATGCTTGATTATATAGCTGGCCAACAAGAATAAACTTATATCACTTATTCATGGAAAATATATTAACAACAGCAAATACAACAAACAATTAAAAAAATGAGAAATCAACAACAGGAGATGATGAGGTTGAGAGCTTTGTGTTAACTCAGAGACTGAACAGGCATCCTGGGTGGATGATAGAAATTTGATTTGAGCTCTAATGACCAGCTCATGGTTTAAATATATTATTCAACTTTCCTGACTGTAAGTACTAAAGAGTTCTAAGAACTAAATGTAGTGGTTCAGATATAGCATCCAACATACAATATAAGTGCTCAACTAATAGTGATCCAGCTATGTGATTCTAAACTGCCACAGAAGAGCTGTACCATTTCTGAGAAATGTCTTATATATTTATATATATACAAATACAATCATTTCAATATCTTGTTCCAGTCCTAAGTACCAGACAGTTCTAGCCACCACCAGAAAGATGTTTACACATTTATCAAAAGGGGTTCCCATTCTACTCCAATTCCAACCCATGGAACCCATGCAGAAACATACCATAGATATATCTAATGCCTATCTCTAAACTCTGAAAGGAAGTCTGTGGCCCTGTTCTGTTGTTGCCACAAACAATATGTACGACTTTTGGATAAGTGAAATCTGTCTAGTTCTGTCTTCCTGGGAAACAACACCTGGTCCCTTTAATGGTTTTTGAAGTTTCCACAGTGAACATCTCTTTACATCTTCAATACAGGTTTGAAGGGTGGAAGCCACCGGTGGGGCAGGCAGTGCTCACAGTGGCATAGATTCTGCTCTTTGTGGATCTCCTGAGACAGACCAGGTTCTGTAGGCAGCCAGGCACACAACAGCTGGCTTTGTACCTTAGCTAACAGCAGTGGTAAATACAGACACATTTAAAGAAATAAGCTTTTACTGAGCATACTCAAGGAATATGTCTTTCTCACAAGCATGGACCCTTTTGCATCTTCAGCCTTGGCTGGCTGAAAGTACTGGGTACATTGAAACAACATATTTTTGGATTATAAGAGAAAATATTCTAGGGGCTGATAGTGTGAGTTAATAATAGAACCCTTGGCTAACATGTGTTGTGCCCAGGTTACATCCCAACATGTGAGAGAAAGGGGGGGGGGTGGAAAAACAAGGCAGAGTCAGAGAGAAATAAAAAGATGACAAAGAGAGGAAATCAAACAGAGGAGGGAAGGAGGGAGAGAAGAGGAGGGGG